>NC_007281.1:210666-278166 GCF_000002445.2 Trypanosoma brucei brucei TREU927 | reverse complement strand
TCTCGTAGCCGCTCGGTTAATACCGTCGAAGTTGAAGATAGATTGACGTAAATGAAACCGCAATGAAAAAAAAAAAGACAAAATGAAACGAGACCGAGGCAACAAAAACCAATGAAAACAAGATAACAATAAAAGCAATAATAATAGTAGTAATAAAACAGTAATAAAACAAAAGAAACAAACTAAATAGATGAAGGACGAAAAGAGAATGTGAGCGATACCTGGGAAGTATATAAAATTCCTCACGAATAAATGTTTAAATATAAATACAAATATATATAAACGTGAAAATATATGCACATAAACATATATATGAATGTTATGATGTTGTTATATTTATGTATAAATGTGCGCCCATGCTGATTTGATTGGTCTGTTTTTAACAGTAATCAATTGATTAGTTTATAATGTGCTTTTCTTTTGAATGCTTCTTGTGTTTTTTTGATTTTTTTTTGCCCCAATCTCCCTTTTGTTGCTTCATATGTTTTTTTTCCTTTCCTTCCACTTCACCTTAACATTAATTTTTCCTCCGTTTTTCTCCTTTATTGTTTTTCTTATGCTCTGCTGTTTTTCATTTTGCGCGTGTGTTCTAAATTTCTCAGCTCGTGTTTTGATTCATTTTATATTCGTTTTTTGTTTTTTCTTTTGGTTCGTTTTGTTCAAAAGATTCGAGCGGAGGAAGGGAGGGTTATGACAGTTTTTCTTTTTTTTCTTTTTTGTCTGTTGCCTCTCCGTGTGTATAAGCTTTATCTTATTTGATTGAATAATATTGTTTAATATTATTGTTATCCATTTCATTACATTCACAAATGTAAAAGATGAAAAACAACAACACAAGCAACAAGAGAGGGGTTGAGGAATTAACGTGCATTAAAAAAAAAAAGCCAAGAGGGTTACAAAAAGAAGAAGAGGTATATAATACCCCGTCGCTCCTGTTTTCTTTGTATTTGAGCAGAACCTAAAAAAAAAAACAAACAGACAAATATAAAGATGATACTGCGCGTATAAAACATGTGTACAATATAACCATGTATTTACCTATTCAATATATTTAATCATGTATGGCATAAATTGTAAGAAAAAAAAATAAGAAAGAGAGAAGAGAAGAGAAAAATTAGAAAAAGAGGACGAAATAGCATGAGAGACTGCTTGGGATTACACCATTTTTTTTAAAAACAAAAGAGAAACAACTGATAAAACAAAGTAAAATCCAAATAAGGAAAAGAAGACAAGAAATAAGTAAGTGTTGGATAAGTGTAGATAAATATAAACGTATATATTATTATTAATGAATAATTTAGTAAATATTTACTTGAGTGTAAGTGGTTTAGCCATGGAGCTCCATCACTTTTCCCCTCTTTTTTGTCTCTTCTTTTCTCTCTCTCTCTCTGTGTCTTCCCTTTACTTTCCATTTTATTCGTTCGTTTATTATTATTATTAAGATGATTGTTATTGACTATTACTATTATTATTATTTAATAATATTGTTGTTGTTGTTGCTGTCTTATTTATTGCTTTATTCCGATAATTATTGTTACTATTATTTTTGTTGTGTGTTCCTTTTGTCCTTGTATTTCCCTAATTTTTCATCTTTGTTTTTTTCTTCTGCTTTACTCCTCTTTTCGTGTTCACTCCAATATTCATTGTATTTTAAAGAGAGTTGAAGGGACGAAAATAAAGACGGTGGGGTATAATCGTATCAATTTTCCAGTGGGTTGAAGGAAAGATGCAAAAAAAAATCAATAACAATCAGCGGATGTTTTTAACGTTTTTTTTGAAAGTAACGAAGGAACAAAGTCCAAGAAGAAAAGGGCACACACCCGCGTAGGCATTTTAAATAAACAAATAAATATATGTTTTTATTGTGTTTCGTGTTTCCTCTCATGTGCTCTTTCATTTGTTCAACTCATTTCATTCATGCTATATATATATATATATATATGTTGTGTGTATGTGTGTGTGTGTCTGTGTTTCTCAAATATGAAAGTTGAAGTCATTAATTAATTAATTCTTTTGTTTCTTGTTTTTATTCCACACGGGTGCATGTGTGCTTTTCTTTTTGTTTTGGAGAATAAAATGAAAACCCAAAACTGAACGAATAAACGCGACTATCAAGGAACCAAAAAAAAAAACAAATAAAAAAGGACAATGGAAAGCGAGTGTGCTGATTGTGCCATTGTTACTTTTTTTTTTTTCGTTAAGTATTGAAAGAAATTACAATCACTTCTGCTTCTGCCATTACTTCTATTACTGATATGATAATAAAGTGATGAATGTTATGATGTCGTCGTCAGATTTTTTTTTCGTCTGTTTTGGCGTCATTATTCTTATGTATCAAAATATTAAATGGAGAATACGGAAGGGGGAAAGGAAAAAAAAAAATAAACAATGAAAAGATAATTAAATACTAAAAAGTAAATATTATAAGTGTACTTCTTCTGTTTCGTTTCCTTTTCATGCCGTTAGTCATTTGGAGTGACGAAGCGGGCAAAGAAAGGGGGAAAAATAGAAAAAAGAGGGGACATATTACACACGCGTGTGCAATTTTACATAAAATATAATTAAAGCAAATGTTTAGATAAAAATAAATGTTTTAATCTCTCCCCCATGTGTTGCTGTTGCAGTCTTTTTTAAAGTATGATTTTTTTGTTTTTATTGATGCCCTAATTTCATTTTGTATTCTCTCAAACTTGTGAAGCGGGAGATAAATAAATAAGAAATATATAAAAAGCACGACTGCCGAGCAGAAACAAGCTAACAGCTAAATGGCATGTTTCTTTTTTTGACTTTGTTTTTGTTTATGTAAGCGTAAAACGGTTTGGTCTCGTCATGCTCTTTGTTTTGTTCTTTCTTTTCTCCCTTTTATATTTATTCCGTACATTTTTATTTCCGGCCCTTCATACCACTGCTCCACGTACCTGAAAAGGAGAAGGAAACGATGGAAGGAAGAAACGAAAAAAAAAGAAGGAAGGAGAAAAGCCTAGCGGCCGATGAAATATTTACTTACAAACACATTTTTGTTTCTCTTTTTTTTTTTTCCTGCTTTGATTATATTAAATTGCAAGGGTTGTCGAGGGAGTTAACGCTACCGGAAACGGGGGACTTTATTTTATTTTTACCCTTTTTATTTTATGAGTGGGTAATATAAGTAAAAAAAAATGGGTGTGACATTTGAATTTCATTTCATTTCTACTCCATTGTCTCTAATTTTCCAATGATAAAGTAATTTTAGAAATGATTAGGCGTTCCTCGTTTTTATTTTCCCCCCACCTTCATCATATTATTATAATGCCACCGACCAGTAATGCGCCGCTTCCATTTCTTTTACTGATTTTGATGCTGTTGTTTCTGTTGTAAATACAAATAACTATATAAAAACAACAATTAATGATATGAATTTTTTTTTTATTAAGAAAAATATATTTTTAGATGCGTGCTCCCTCTTCCCACTCGCCTTTTTTTGTTTTTTTTGTTTCTTTCCACTGCGGCAATCATATGCCATATGGTGAGTCAGGAAAGAGATAAGTAAAAAGTTACTTGAAAATATTATTTCGCTTTTTTTTCTTTTTTGTTCTGAATGATGTTTTTTGTAAGGGGTGTAGAAATTTTTCTTACAGATGGAGTGTTTTTTTCTATTATTATTATTATAAATGTTATGTTATGTTTTGCTCTTAACTCCAACTACCGTTGGATCTTTCGGTGCTGATTTGGTGCCACTCCAATTTTTTTTTCTCTACACTCACAATAAACCGAAAGAAAAAAAATAATAAAGGGAATCGAAGAAGCACCAATATAAGAGGTAAAGAGAAATTAAAGAAGAAAAAGGTATATTACTTGATTCTTTTTAATTCCTTTTTTCTTTGAAATTATATTTCATCTCTCTCACTTTCCCCTCTAACACATCACATCTCGTCAATACCCATACCTTCTTCTTTCAGTGTGTTCTCTTCACATCATTGCATTGTTTTGTTCGCTTATTTTCATTTTCATTATTATTATTATTATTATTATATATTTGGTGTTATCACTGTTATTATTATTATTATTGTTGTTATCATTTTTATAATTATATTTCATTTTCTGTTGCACTTTAATTCCTCGCTGTCATATGCTTCTTACGGTTTCCAATTTTTGTTTTGTTTTTTTGATATCAATTCATTTTGTTCCTCACCACCTTCAAGCGTTTATAAATATCTTCAATTCCGTGACTTGTGTTGTTTGCAGGTGGCGGAAATGACAATCTCGGAGGAAAATGTGAAGAAATAATTATATAAAATAAGGTAAAAATGTACACTGCATTATTATAAACGTGGTCGAGTGTACACAGAAGAAGAGAATGCGGATGCAAATATTCGGCTCCGCCTCTTTTCTTCTTTTTGTTTACGAAAGAAAAAAAAAAAGTGGCGGTCCCTCCGTTACCTCGTAAATGTCTGCATGTTTTTTTTTGGTGAAGTGTTATTTCACTCATTCATTTCCTCATTTGCTGTAACCGGGAACCGACCAAATTTCAAAAAAAAATAATAAGAATAAATAAATGAAAAACGAAACATAATGAATCGTTGAGAACCTGTTGGGGAAATAAAATGTTTTATTATTGTATTCCATGGAAGGGAGGGGAGGAGAGAGGGTGGGTGGCTGTCGCCACTGCATTTCCACTTATTATTATTATTATTATGCTTATTATTGTTTTTTTTTTCGCCTATGCTTGCAGCGTATAAATAAATACGTGTGTACGTTCCCGAGGCCATGTCCCGTCTAAGGAGTAAACAAATGTATAAATAAATAAATAAATAAATAAATAAGTAAATGAATAAATAAATATGCTTGTGTGCGTGTGTGTGTGTGTGTGTTACGATGAAGAAACGCAAGTAGGCAATCCCAACTACCAGATTAGATGATGAAAATCAGGTTGGTGAGGTGGGGAAAAAAAAAATAACGTATGACTTTTTCTGTGCGAGACTGGTAGAGAAGTGCAGAGCACCAGAAGGAAGAAAATAGGCAAAGAGCAAAACTAAGCAAAAAAGAAAAAAAAATAAATGGTGTCATTTCTTTTTTTCCTTCTCTCCTTTTTTTTTTCAAATTGTTTCTAGTCATTTTATTCATTATAGCAACTGGCTTATCTTCTTTTTTTTTGTTAATGCTTGTTTATTTTCTTTTAAAGAAAAAGGAGAAGTGCTGAATGCTGTGCCTTGATGGGGATTTGGACGAAGGGATCAAAAAAAAAAAGAAATAAAAGATAAAAGAGGGATCATATCCGAACAGGTTCAAGATAGGAAATATTTCACGTTTTTTCAAGTATGTTTACTTTTTTTTTTTTGCTTTCTTTTGAAGATTTCGATGGTGCTCTTTTCTCCACATGCGCAACAGATTTTGTTTCAGCATCGCCACTTTCTCCTACCCAAATAATTTCGTTTCAATTAAATTTTTCTTTTTTTCTTTTTTCCTTCGTCGTCTGAATTTGTAGAGTGTTTTTTTTTTAATTACTGTTTTTTTTGTCTGTGTGCGTGAGCCCCTTTTTTCTTTTAAAAAATTTTCTATTGTCATTATTTGCTTTTCTCATGCTGCAAAGTTGTGTAATTTTTCTTTCACGTTTTTTTTCCACTGTTTTTCGTTTCCTTTTTTTAGGGACATTTTTCTCATTTTCGTCCCTTACTCGTGTTGTCCCGTTTCTTTTTTTTTTTCCATGTATTCGTTTATTTATTGTTTTTCTTTTCCCCTTCTGCCTCCAAGGGCTTCAATCTCTCTTTGTTTTGTTTTTTTCTTTTTCTTTTTTTGTCCCTCATTATTGGTTCCATTCCTATAATTTTTTTTCAATATTATTTCAATTTTTGTTATCATATCGGTGCTTGAAGAGTGTCGTGTGGCTTTGTATTTGATTCCCGTAACTCATTATTTATAACTGTGGACATATTGATAATAACAATTTTCAAGGGTGTTAAATATTTAAACTTAATTATGCGCATTTCATCAGTTTTTCCCCCTTTACCCCTTCTTTTCATTTTCTTTCGTAGGTCTTATTTTATTTTTCATGACAAATTCAAACTTACATCGACATGGTAAGAATAAAAGGGAGACAGAAAGGAGATAAATAGAAATGAAAGGCAATACAAAGGAAGGGGAAGCAGAAAAAATTAAACAAAAAGGACGTCAAATTTGAAATAATTAAATCCATGACATTTTCCAACTGTAACTCGGAAATTTGAGTCATGTTTGCAACATTTTCAATTTCCTGCTGTTCTCTATGATAATATGTTTGCATGCGCACGCACGTTGGAGAATAAAGAGTTGGAAGAAACAGGGAGAAAAGGTGATCCTATGTGAGGCCATTTATCGAGTCACGCAGGGTTGCCTTTTTTTTTTTTAAAAAAAAGCTAATGTTTAGTTTTGCCGCGTTTCTTGTGTGATGGCACCTTTTGTTTCTGTCGGGATTTCACTGTGAATTCCACCGGTCTTGCACGTCTCATTAAACCCCCCCTTCCATTTGTTTAATCATTTATTTGTGTGCGGTCCTCTAACTAATTACCGGTGTGGAATCGACTTTCTTCTATTTTCCTCTTACGCAAATATAATATCTTAACTTTTATTTACTGTACAGAAGAAAGCTCCGAAAAAGAAAAGAAAAGAAAAACCAACCGAACAAACAAACTCACGGCACTGGGGCTACACACAAGTGAAGCACGGTGAGGGGAACATACGTGGAGGCAACGGAGAACGGAGCACGATCACAACCAAGAAGGTGAAAATACAAATATCACGCTGCTATCACTATACGAGAGGAATAGCAAATATTATTCGAGGGGACTCCGGGAATAACAATAGTAATAATAATAACAATAAAGAAGGAAAGTAATTAAGGAAGAAAGAAAGAAGAGGAAAAGGAGAGTCTCTGTGCCGTTTCAAAAAGATGGATTCCAGAGACGGGAGTGGAAGTGATAACCCAGAAGTGGTATCATTGTACATTGGCCTCGGCCCAGCCGCCTCTACAATCAGCAAAGAACAGCTTTGGGAGCGCTTGGAGCAGGTGGCCCCCGTGTCTGATGTTCGCATTCGTGGCCGTTGCGCTTTTGTTGATGTGGCGGGCCCGGAAGCTGCAGATAGGCTAATCACTGAAATGGATGGCAAATATATCGGTGAAGCGCGAATGGTAGTTCAACATAGTCGTGGGAGTAATCGCGAAGGGGAACGCGATCGTGATCGTGAACGGGGACGTGAAAGGGAGCGAGGCCGACACAGGGAACGTGGGCGTGGTGTTCCTTTTGATGGAAGAGGTGCCGACTACGGGGGCTACAACAACAGCGCGGGAGGCCGCACGGCTCTTTTCGTTGGTTTAGGTCCGAGCGGACGGTCAATCTCGGATAGGGAACTGCGCAGTAAACTCGAGGAGGCCGCCCCAATTATTGGCTTCCGTCGCCGTGGGGAATGTGCCTTCGTCGATGTTCCGAGTCCCGCACATGCTCGGCGAATGATTGAAATGATGCACAATCAGTACATGCAAGATTGCCGTCTTTCCGTGCAGCAAAGCCGGGAAGGAAAGCGGGGCCGCCTTGATGATGATCGGGTCGATCGCCCCCGCCGCCGTAGCGGTAGCCGTGGCAGACGACGTCGTAGTCGCAACCGCAACCGTAACCGCAGCAGAAGCCGCAGTCGTAGCCGTAGCCGTAGCCGTAGCCGTAGCCATCGTAGTAACAGTCGGGGTCGTCGCCGCACTCGCAACCGCAGCCGGAGTGGCAGTCCCGTCAGCAGCCGGTCATCGTACAGCCGCCGAAGCAGTGAAGCCTCAGCGGGGAGTCGCGGTTATAAAAAGCGGGACCGCAGACGTCGGGAGCGCAGTCGAAGCGCAAGCAGCGGCTCCAGGTCTGGCAGTGAAAATTACCGCAAACGCCGAGATTAGCTGAACAAAGGCGGAGGGGGGGAGGAGGGCGTTCGGGTGGAAGCGGCGTGGCTCTTTCTTGCAGTGTGCTGGAGGTTAGTTGTTGTTGTTTCACCCTCCCTTCTTTTTTTGTTTTTGTTTTATTATTATTATTATTATTATTTTTTTTTTTAAAATTTCCTTTGACGAATTCTGTGTTCAATTACTATTGTGTCCTGTCGGTACTCAATGTAGTTCCGACTGCGCATGTGTGGAGGAGGTTTACATGGGGTGAATTCAAGTGGTGGGGGAGCGGAGGTTTAAGGGTTATGTGGGGTGTTTACCTCGCGGTTTTCTTTATATTTCACGGTTCTGATGGAACTTTTCCCTTATGAGATGAATTATTCACATCCCATGTAGAAAGAAAGAGAACAAGGAAAAAAAAAAAGAACAAAAAGAGAGGTGGGGATATGAATGCGCATTGTGAAGGTGTATTGAAAAATCTAAAGGGGATCGATAGGTGTTATACGTAGGATATATATCTACTTGTGTGGAAGGTGCTGCCTCTCCGATTGGGTGCGTGGTGAAGTATTTGTAAACAACAACAGCAAACAAAAAAAAAGATAGTAATAATAAACGCGTGTGGTGAAAATGATGGGGAAGTGAAAAGGAGGAAAAGACGATGATGTGATAGGGGAATGATGCCATGTAAAGGTAAGGGCAGAGATATAACCGATGTCTGTTTCAACTTCACTTCACAAGGTTTTTAATTTCCATTTGTAGTGGGTGGGAGACATGGAATCGTAACGGTTTTAGCTCCTTCGATCCTTTATTAACATTATTATCATCATTTTATGCTATAGTAATAATGTTAACTTTCCTGCTTCTACTCCCCTGCTTTTTCCCTCCACTTTCTTCCTTTCTTCCATCTCCTTCTGGCGATCCTTCGTCTTTTTTTTTGTTTTTTCAGTTTGACAGCTTCCATTAGTGTATTACCACCACTGCTGCTGCGACGTTTTTCTTCTTCTTTTTTCTTCTTTCTTTAACATTTTTATTTGTGCGATGAAGCAGATGTGACGTGAGCTTACGTTAGATTCCCATTGTCTCTTCATTTTTCTGCTTTTTACACAAATGTTGTTGACAAGAGGTTGGGAGAGTGTGTAGAGAACATGTGGTGAAGGAGTTGAGATGCGTGAAGAGTAATTGGTGAAATTGAGAGGAGATTCCGGTAATATTTTTTGTTTTGTACAGGGCGATGATTTGTTTTTGGGGGACAAAAGGAGGAAAAGAAAAGTGAAGGGAAAGGACGTATGATAATGCTTGTGTATTTGTGACTCGTCAAGTCATGCAAGTAAGTTAATAAATAAAAAGCAAAAGGCTGTAACGACTATAGTGAAGATCAGGGAAGTGAATCCACCACCCTGTTTGACTGTCCTCAATTAATCGGTTGAAGAAAAGGATCAGAAAAGAAAACAAAAGGAAATAAAAAGGAACATTCACACACACATATATATACATATTTATTTATTTATATTTACACATACATTTTAAGTGGCGTTTCGCCGTCACTTTTATACCATTTTACGGGAAAAGGTCCCTCATTCCCTGCCGAATGTACCGATAAATATATCAGAAGGAGGGAAGTTGCAGCGCCTGGGTAAAGGAAGCGGAATAATGCGTATGTGTACGTTTGTATGTTTTTTTTTTAAAAAAAATAAAATAAAAAAACCTGTGCATATATCTATATCTATATATATATGTGTGTGTGTATGTGTTTGGCTTCTAATATATTTTCGATTGTTAGGTGCAGGCAAAAAGTAAAAAAAAAAAGCACAGGGAAAGGAGGTTATATGATGCGTTTTGTAGGATGTGTGCATGTGTGTTGTCTATATGGGGGAGAGAATTAAGTACAGGAACGAGCGCTTCTCGTGCATATCGTTACACAAGTACACACAA
Organism: Trypanosoma brucei brucei TREU927; assembly: GCF_000002445.2. Classification (NCBI taxonomy): domain Eukaryota; phylum Euglenozoa; class Kinetoplastea; order Trypanosomatida; family Trypanosomatidae; genus Trypanosoma; species Trypanosoma brucei. The sequence continues at coordinate 268,361 of NC_007281.1, read as the reverse complement.
TTACGGATCGCCAAGCGAAGGAATGAATATAAATAAGAATACGACAGGAAGTGAAGAAAGTAACATAACGAACGGGAGGTGATTTTCAAATAAGAGAAGAGGGCAGCAAAAGGAATGAAATGGTGGGACCGTTTGTTTTTCGGGCAGGAAAGAGGGTTAACGGGCGGGACGAAAAGTAGGAACTATTAAAAGTGAGGGAGAGAGAAAAAGGGAGGTTAGAAATAAAAAAAAAGAGAAGATATCCAAATCGAAAGTATTAAGAGGGTGGAATGTTTTGTTTTCCATTCGACTCTTCGATGGTTTATATATGTGAAGAAACCACAATGGGAGCAGATACAATTGTTACGGTTTCTGGCGCAATGTTGAGCGTTTAAAAGTAAATAAAAGAGAAGAGGAGAATGAATTGGTGTGATGACGTGAAGGTGGTGTTTAGTTTCGTGGATGTGAACTGTGACACTTAATCTCGCACGTATGCCCAATATTTCCCCTCTTCCCATTAAATATATTTTGTATTTGAATATTTGTGTGTTTCATTGCCAATTGTGTGTGGGAGTTCCGTGTACATTTCAGGATCTACATATGAAGGCATATGCGCAGGTGCGAGTATTGTGGCAGTGACCCTTTCAACCATGTTTTCGCAGAACTTGGCGGGTGGTTGCTATGTAAGCCTATGCTTCCGGATTATGTTCTTTCCCACTTTTTTTCTTTTTCACTTTTTTACATTTGAGCCCCGCTTTCTCTCTATTTCTTTCACTCATCTTCCTCTTTTCCCTTTTTTGTTATCTCCTCTTTGCCGTCGTCACAGTGGCATCTTCAACTTAACACACTTTTGTTTCTATTCTTCTCCTCTCTATCTCTCTCTCTCTTTTCTGATTCCCAATGTTGCTCCATTACTCAGTTATTGAACGATGCCTTTTTTCCTCCCTTCTTTTTTTTTCTTTGTCGTCTTCCCCGTTAGGTGCTTGTTTTGGTTTTTAAGTGGTAGAAGATGAAGGAAGGACCAAAATTGTTTCGTTAGACGTAAAGGAGAGGATGAAATTTTAACTGCATATAGAGAGAGAAAAGCGTATGAGAGAGAGACATCCAACAAATGATCAGAATGGTGTAAAGGTTTCCTTTGGTTTCTTCATTAAAACCATTAATTTTCTAATGTACGTCTGTTTTTTTTTTCTGCCTTTACCGTTAGGCGTATTGCGTCTTTTATTCCTCCTTCTTTTATTCCTTTAAATTTTCTGGACTATATATATATATATTTTTTCAATTTTCGCATTTAACTTGCACGTTTCCAAACGGTTACAGTATTCAATTGCTCTACAACTCTTTCTTTTTTAAAAAAAAAACAAACAAACTGAAGTGTATTCTCACAGTCACGACAAGTAGGTTATAGTCTGTTTTTGCGTGTGTGAAATCATTCACTTAGCAGCACCATCTCAGGTAACAGAGACATATTAGGAGAAAAGAAGGGGGAAGGTTTCTTTTTTTTTTTTTTGTTTCCTCTTTGTGAAGCGAAAAGAAAGGAAGTGTTAAAACAACAACAACTGTAACAACAACAGCAGCCAAATCAATCGAGAACAGTAGGGAAAAGGGATCAAAGAAGTTATTTTGCAAGTAAACTGGTGAATTATGTCTACAGAGTACGATCACCTTTTTAAGCTGTTGCTCATTGGCGATAGCGGTGTGGGAAAGTCGTGTCTCCTTCTCCGTTTTGCGGACGACAGCTACACGGAGAGTTACATCAGCACCATCGGTGTGGACTTTAAAATTCGCACACTGGATATTGATGGTAAAGTTATTAAATTACAAATTTGGGATACTGCCGGCCAGGAGCGCTTCCGTACCATCACCAGTAGTTACTACCGCGGGGCACACGGCATTATTATTGTGTATGATACTACCGATATGGAGAGTTTCAACAACGTAAAAACTTGGCTTTCTGAAATTGACAAGTTTGCCAGTGAGAATGTGAACAAGCTGCTAGTCGGCAATAAATGTGACCTCGTTACGAAGAAGGCCGTTGACACGCAGATGGCACAGGAATTTGCTGACAGCCTCGGGATTCCCTTCCTGGAGACAAGTGCTAAAGAATCCTCCAACGTGGAGACGGCTTTCATTGAGATGGCAAAAAATATTAAGAAACGTGTGGCTGCTCAGGGAGCCAACAGCGGCGCAACTGCTGGTGGAAGGCCATTACTAACCGGTAATAACCGCCCAGCAACCAACAGCGGAGGTCAAAAGAGTGGATGTTGCTAAAGAAAAAATAAAAGAACAAAAAAACTAAAAAAAAAAAGAGGTACAACCGAAACAACGGCCCCCCATTTTCCCTCCGAAACAAAAAAAACAAAAAGGATAAAAGTGAAAAAAAAGGAGAAAAAGGGAGAAAAACAAGCAGCAAAAAGGAAAAGAAAAGAAAAGAAAGGAGGGGGGGGAAAAAAAAAAAACGTCACCACAAAACAAAACATAAATATACACTAATTAAATGAAAAGAGTGAGAGTGAATGAGAGGGAAAGAGAAAGACAAAGAGGAGGTATAAAAATACGATGAATGGAGTGAGGGGGAATGGATAGGAAAGAAAGGAGGAGAAGTCAAAAAGGGGAGTGGAGTGAAGGGGGAAATAAAGAAAAAAAAAACAACACAAACACGCAATATCGGGGGGAGGGGGTAAAGGAAAACAATGGAAGTAAGTTTGTTTATAAAGCCACCACACGAGCACATATGCATATGTGTTCCATTTCCCACTTTTCCCCCTCTTTTTCTTCCTCCTCTTTTTTTTTCTTTTCATTATAGCGGAAGTGCGGCATGAAGGAAGCCTTCGTCATATAAAATCAGAGTCAGAAAAAAAAAATATAAATATATATATATATATATATATATATTTGTTATATTTAAATATGAATAGCAAAGCGGGAAAAGAAGAAAAGGAACTTCATCTTGTTTTTAGTTCCTTTTTTCATGCCTCGCGCAATCCTTCTCTCTCCCTCTTTCTCTTTTCTACGTTTACGTCTCTTCTTCCTCATTCGTTCATTTATTTTTGCTTCCGTCAACCTCCCTCTCCTCTTGTTATCTGCTAGTGCTTTTATTTATATCTTTGTTTCTTTTTTTTTTTACTTTTGTATGTGCGTGTCTCTGCGTATTTGTTTGTTTTTTGTGTGAGCACCTCTTTCCTTCCTTTTAATCTCTTATTATTCATGTACACGCGTATGTTTGTGCATATAAATGTATGTATGCATATGTGTCAGTGTGTGAGTGTGTGTGTGTGCATGTGTTGTTGTGTTTTTGCTCATTTTCTTTCTTTTCTTTTTTTTTTTCTTCAAATTCATTAGTTCATTCCTCTGATGGCACCTTTTAGTGACATAATCTTGGAAATAAGGAAGAGGAATGAAGTGAAAGTTTAGAAGAAAGGAAAGAAAAGAAAGAAAAATAGTGAAGGGGGAAAAGAGAAGATGAGGGAACCAATCAACAAATAAAGAAGAGGAGAGTTATAAAAAACAAGGAAGCAACACAATAACAACAACAACAAAAAAAAAACAAACAACGAACAAACAAGAAAGGAAGGGAGGTGTAGAGGAAAATTAGGATGAATGAAGTAAAAGAAAAGCAAAAAAAAAAAAAAAGAAACAGAAACAGATTTAAAAAAAACTGACCCCCTGCGCCTTTTGACCAATGATTGATTCCGTCGCCCATCCGCGCATTTGTAGCGTTTTTTTTTCTGTTTTTTTTTTTTGCGGGTTGAAGTTTGCACTCATACGTTTCCACGGACGTGAGGTGGAGTGGAGCGCAAAAGGAGGGAAAAAGGGCAATAGCAAAGGAGGTACCAGAATGAGTATTATTCCTTCAAACTGCTTCTTTTTCTTTTTTTTTATTTTGATTATTATTACACTTATTATTATTTTTTTCAATTTGCTGGTTATCGTGACCCTTCGTCGCGTGGTGTGTCTTTTTTTTTTTTTTTTTGCCTCGTGGAAAAACACGATTGCTCACACTGAGAAAACAGACACCATATTTTGTTCCTGCTCTCTTTTGCGAGAGTATCTTTGTGGTGAATCATTTTTTTTTTTTTGAGGGGGAAGAGGAGGATGAGGAGGAGGAGGATGGAGGTAAAACAAAGAAGCAAACGAACACGAAACATGCACAGACACACGCATGCAAGCATACGGACGTCAAATAAACAAAAAAAAAAGACAAAGCGGAGTAGAAGCAATAGCCATGAATGAGAAGTGGAAACGCAAGGAGGAAAAAAAAACAAAGAAAGAGTTGCAATACAATCTGATGTTTGATAACCATTTCTATGAATGGCTTGGATGCCGTTTTTTTTTCCCCCTTTCATTTGTTGTTTTGTTACCGTCTTTACACGATAACCTTTTGGGTTTCCCCATATTGAACTCTTTTTTTTTTCTTTCCTTTCCTTCTTCATGGATATGATCAGCGTTGTTTGATTTCCTTGCTGCTCTAAGTAGAGGAAAGGAAAATTTAGGAGAAAATAAGGAAAGGTGCTGAACAAGGGGGAGGGGTTTTACCCAACAGTGAAGGCCTTCATATTTTATTCAGAGAAGAAATTCCGTCACTGAACCATCTTTTATTAGCTTTTTGATTATCATTTTTTTACCCCCCCCTTTTTTTTGGAAGAAGGAGGGTCCCTGTAATATAAGAAGAAGATTTCTAGTGGCGAAATCGCACCAGATATATATATATATATATATTTGATTATACGTATATAAAATAAACGTGTACGCATATTCAAGTATCAAAGGAAATAGGTAGAGAACAGGAGGACAAATATACTTCAAATTAAAGTACAGCGGGGTAACAAACAGGATCAAATTATCAAAAATAAAAGTAAAAATAAAAATAAGAGGAAACAGCAAAGAAGCGTGGAAGGTGAGGGGAATAAGGTGAGAGGTTGAAAACTAGGAGGGGCACACCAAACGCTTTCTTTTCATTTATAGAGTTGAGCAGAATGACTATCAACATCTTTGCTGAACTGGAACAATTTAAGAGATGTAAGATAATTACACACTTAGATCCTGCACAAGATTATCTCTTGTACCGCACTCCCCGCACGGTTCCGACTCTACTGGGAAAGAAGGTAACAGGTGACCCCACACCGCGCCCATGCGACACCTCGTCTCACACACTTGATGGTGACAGCGTTATGAAATGGTTTGAGAGCAGTGCCACAACGTTTACCTCACGTGCTCCATCACCGCGGCAATGCGCACTACCCGCACAAAAAACGCCGCTGAATTTAATCCCTTCATGTGATGATGATTTCGAGGCCACAAAATCAGTAGACGCGGGAGACGGTTTGGCCAAGACTGTCATTTATCTTCCCATGGCGTCTTCGGATCAACCCACTCCACAGTTATTGTCCCCAACTCCTGCAGCTCCGGAGTTAAGCTGCAGTGAATGGTTCCTTCCGGGTGAAAGCGCCGAGTGTATTTTAATGTCCCCCTACTCGCAGCACTTGCCTCTTACAAAGATTGCTTCCCGCGCTGCTGCGGCCACTCGGGAAACAGCGTCTCCAACAATAGTTGTGGAACATGTAGAGGTTCCTTCTACCTCTAGGGAAGAACAACCGCCATCGCCTGATTTGGCAGTACGTGTCGAAAGAACTCCTAGGGTCACTGAGACAGCGGCAAAAAAAACTCCACGAAACTGTGGCGCAGGAAACGGGATTACAGGAACGACCGATACACTCCGTCCACCTGTCGTTGCAACAAGAATGACACATCGAAGACCTGAGGCATGCGTTACGCCTACCACAGTCAAAGGTAATAATATCCCCGCGAGCCCTGTGGGTGACGATGACGTGGTGGTTGAACTTGTGGTGGATGAGGATGTCCCTCATATTCATGATGCGAAGGTTGTGCAAACATCAGCCGTTGTCACACCACGAGTTCCCAAACCATCAGCCATAAGTACCCTAAAGAGCTGTGGGATGGAAGCAAGCCTTTCGGTAACAAATGGTTTAGTCCCACTTAAGGTTCCTGCAGTGACATCAAGAAGAAGCCTTAGTCGAAAACCTGGAGCAATGGGGGGTTTTGCGACGGCAAGCACGACACCTCGAATCCCTATAGTTACAATTATGGGGTCTACACGCAGCGCAAATGCAGCGTCTGGGCGGGTTACGTCGAGGGGTACTCCTCGAACTCCCGCATCATCGCTTAGGAGGACCTCGCGAACTACTGAAGAGGCAAGTGGGCGTGTGGTCGCCGAAAGGGTTGTGAGGTGGAGGCGTCTTTCGGAGAGTGGTTCATGTTTATTAGATAGCCCATCCTCTCCTACTGCTAGTGAGTTTTTTTCACGTCGGACCGGAATAACACCCATTATTAAGATGACGGGTGCCTCTTCGAGGGCTTCCCCTCAACCATCAGTTGTGCCGACAGCGAGATCGACGGCTGTCGCTGCGGATGGTTCGCAGAATTCGTTAGAGGAAGCACCCACCGCGCAATCGCCATCATCACCAGCGGCCGCTTCAGACCGTCTATCGATAACGCCTACTGCCGATGCGTCACTCGTCACCCCTGAAAAGTGGACATGCCCGGCACTTCCGACTACCGTCGAGCGATCTCTGGTCACGAACAAAATATCGCTTCGCTCCTCAGTTGCACCGACCGTTCACTCACACCCTGTAACTGAGAAGGCGTCACGGTGTTCGTCAGTTGCGGATTCTACTGAACTGTGCCCAACGACCGCACGTGGTCCGCACCAATCGATAGCTTTGCATTCAAGTCGGTCGTTACCCATGTTTAGTGAAGTTCCAGCCAATTCACCGAACATTTCTACCGCTTGCGCGTCGTCACCGATGTCTAATCGGGTACCCTTTTTTCTGGATACGGAACCCGCTGCGGAGGTTCCTGTTGCGGTTACACAAACGGCGCGACGTCGGTCTCCGATAGCAACATCCGAACCGTTTCCCGCAACCTCGGAGGAGCATTCACCCTTTTCAAGTGCACCATTTGGTAGTCGACGACGGGGTGTTATAGTGGTATCACGCCCACCATCAGTTGCACATACGGCAGCCGAGTCACATACGGCAGCCGAGTCTGAAGTAACCGATAGAACAGCGCGTCGTTCCTTAACGTCTGTGCGTTCCTTCGAGTCGTGTGCGTCCCCGCAGCAAACTGTTGGGGAAGCGGTCCCCTCCTCAGTGTTGATTGGCCTTCCGCGGCAGAGAGAGAAAACGAAATGCTGCCATGTTATGTAATGGCAATTTTAATTTATGTTTTGTTGTTCTACTCTGGAGATATTTCAGCGCCGACATTTGGCCTCGTGTTTGTTTTTCCATTCGCCCGCCTTTCTTTCTCCCCCTCTTTTGCTTACTGAGTGAAACAAAGCAAATGGTATCTGCAAACCCCTGATGATAATAATGGTAATAATAATAATAATATTAATTACTTTTAGTATTGTTTGGAGCAGAATACTAAAAGAAATGAAAAGGAAAGGAGGGGAGATGGAGGAGGAGAGAAGGTTTCTGAAAAAAGAATATTGAAGATAGGAAAGAAGGGGAGTCAGCGAAAAGTATAGGAAACAAATGTGACTTTTTGCTTTCCATAATCGTTGTTATTGTTGCTGGTGTTAGGAAACGGTGTATCTCATTTAAAGGAAATTAATGTGAAGAAGCAGAAGCTGAAACGATAGATGGGATTCGGGGAGATTTCTCCATATTTGTAAACTTGTGAGCCACTTTTACTTCTTTGTGCGTGTGTGTCATTCCTGTTTTTTTTTTTTGAGGGAGGAAAGGTGACTTTTCTGTATTTTTATGCGTGCATGGCGTCGTTTGCCTGTTCACTTTTTTTTTATTTTTCATTTTTATTTTTCCATATTATAGTTTTGTTTTTTTTCCCCCTATTGTTTTTTTTGGTTATATTTACTTACTGTTTTGTTTTGTGGTTCACTCCATGTTTCGTTCCACCTTGTTAGTTTTTTTTTGTCGGTACGAAAGAGAGAAAAGGGAAGGGGGGGGGGAAAAATGGAACAAAATAAAATCAAAGAAGCAGTTGAAATGGTGAAGCAAAGAGGTTAATTATATGAATTTGCGTGCGTTGCTACAAATGAAAGGGGTAAATTAATGGAACGTGTATTTATTGGTGCACTTCCGTGTCCGTAAATAAGTAAGAATGAAAATGAAAATAAACATATACATACACATACAGATACATATATATACACACACACACACATATATATATATATATATATATATTCATGTATATTTAGTTGTATGTGAGAGCGAATATATTTATACATATATCTGTACGCATTTTATATTTTTGTGTTTATATAAATCTTTGCGTGTGAGGTGCTGGCGGCATTGTTCTTTTCTTACCCTTTTTTTTTATTATTTAGAAAACCATCAACTGGAGTAATTCCGGCGTCCTCGGGGGTTTCATATTTGCGTATGGGTATTTGTTGACGTTATTGTTATTATTCATACGTTCCTTGTTTGTTAAATATTTAGTAGTACTAGTAGTAGTGCCGCTATCGTTGTATCTATAAATAATAAAAATAATAATAATAATAATAATATATATATACATACACATAAGGTAAACGCATGAATGAATGAATGCGTCTATGTTTACTTCTTTATTGTTTGTGTTTCACAAGTTGATTACATGTGTTTCTCTTTCTTCACTTCAATTCACTTCTCCTTTTATTTGTTTCTTTTTCTTTTTCTTTTTATTTGTTTCCTATAGTTGCCGGGCGTCCACTCGTTTAGTGGCAAGTCCTCCAACGCCGTGAGCCACCGAGGCGAAGGGTGTAAACGAGGTTTAGACAGGCGGACGCAAAGGAAAAAAACAACAAAAACAACGAAAAGGAAAAGGAAAAGGAAGGGAAAAAAGAAAGCACTTTTTTTTTTTAAAAAAAAGCTGGAAAACAGAAGGGAAAGTTCAGAGGCGAGAACAATAACAACAGAAACAAAAACAAAAAAAGGGATCTTGACGGAATATAGGAACTTCACAAGTTGTGCGTTGGGTGATAACGATTCAAATAGGGAAAAGAAAAGAAAAAAAAAGATATAAAAACATAGGTGAGAAAGAATAATTTGAAGGGACCGCAGTAATATAACGAAACAAAAAACACTTACAAGAAAAAGAGGACTACGATCAGTTTGATCCCTTTTTTTTTAGTTTTAATTTTTTTCTTTATTATTATTACTTATATTTTTGTTTTTGTCTGTGCCTTTGCCTTTTGTTTTTTTTGTTGTTTTGGCTCCCGTCTTAAGACTGACATAATCTTAGTGAGTGTCAAGGGTTTGAACAGGCAGAAACAGTAGAGAATTTTACTTTTTGTTTTGAGGGAAGAAAACAAAAACAGAAAAAGGAAAATAAAGGGGGGAAAAAAAGGAAAAAGACACGCACAAAAAAATCAACAATAATTATAAAAAAACAGAAGGAAATAAAGTCTGCGAAAGAGGGAAAGAACAAAAAAAAAAGAAAAAAAAACAAAGGAACCACAACAAAGTGAGGGAGGGGAAGGGGCGGCAACCGGAAGCAGTTGCTAGAGGAAACTTCCCTAAGAGAGAGAAGAGGAAAGGAAAGGAAAGGAAAGGAAAAAAGAAAAGGAATATATATATATATATATATATATATTTTGATACCTGCGCGTTTGATATAATTACCGTCATGAGAGGTACGAAACGCATTGGGCGTTATGAACTTGGAAAAACGCTCGGATCCGGAAACTTCTCAAAGGTAAAGATTGGCCGTGATGTGGAAACTGGAAAAGAATGGGCCATTAAAATTATAGACAAGGAACAACTCGTGCGGGAGCGGATGGAAGAGCAACTCAAACGAGAGATTGCAGTAATGAAGGTGTTGCGCCAACCGAATGTTATCGAGCTTCGAGAGGTTATGCAAACAACCAACCACATTTACATTGTACTGGAACTCGTTACTGGTGGGGAGTTGTTTGATAAAATCGCAGCAGCAAAGCGTTTTGATGAAAATACTGCACGTCACTACTTCCATCAACTCATTGCAGGTGTTCACTATTGTCATAGCCAAGGTATTGCCCACCGCGATCTTAAGCCTGAAAACCTGCTGCTTGACTCGGATGATACACTGAAGATAAGCGACTTTGGTCTCAGCCATTTGCATAATGGAAATGCAGGTGGACAAGGGACGATGTTGCAAACCGTTTGCGGCACTCCAAATTATGTGGCTCCTGAAGTACTGAAGGAACGCGGCTACGACGGTGTGATGGCTGATGTGTGGAGCTGCGGTGTGGTGCTGTTTGTGATGCTTGCGGGATATCTTCCTTTTGATGACGAGAATGTTAATGCTCTCTTTACCAAAATTGAGCGAGGGGAGTATCGCATGTCACGTCACTTTTCACCTAACGCTCGAAGTCTTATTTCGCGCATGCTAACCGTAGACCCGCGGCGTCGAATAACAGTTGCGGAGATTACCCAACATCCATGGTTTGTGGAAGGCGGGAACCAAACGGTGCCGAACACTCATCAGGTGGTTCATGTATCGGATGAAGAGGTGCAAAATGCGGTACAAACCGTCTAGGGAGACTTTACACCCGCATATAATCGTCATTGACATAGCCTTCATTTACTTGATTATCATTCCTCCGAAGGCTTGTCTTCAAGTTCCTTTTCGATATGTGTTTGGTTGAATGTGTTTCAACGGTTTTTTTGTATTTCTTTTCTCCTCCCCCCCTCTTTTTAAAATGATGAAGTGCGGTAGAGTTTTTTTTTCTTTTTTCCCTCAATATATTAATTGTGGCGGTGTGCGTGTGTGCGTGTGTGCGTGTGTGCGTGTGTGTGTGTTGTGTTTGCCAACGCTCCCACGGCTGCGATTTATTGTTTTTTTTTGTATGGTGCGAGTAGAAGAATGAGAAAAAGGGGGAAAATTTTTTTTGAGTTGTTAGGTTTCTTTGAACAACGTTGTGATCCCCCATTTTTTCCCATTTTTTCCCCTTTTGTTTCCATTTTCAGTTTTTTTTCCTTTTCCACCTGTTTTGTGTACGCGTGTGCGGGTGCATATCTTTGTTTGTGTTTCTGTTGATCCTTTCCGCGTTTGTTTTGTTGTTATTTTCCTCTTTTTTTTTTTTTGCTCCCTCCTCCTTTTTACCTTTATTTTAGCTCACTTTTTATTTCTCTCTCTCTCTCTCTCTCTCTCTCTCTCTCTCTCTTTCTTTCTATCCATATGCCAATGCCCTGAAGCGCTCTTTTTTTTTAAACTTCTCCTTGTAGCTTCTCTATTTCCCCTTTGTCCGTTCCCCTCTTTGTTTTTTTTCTTTCCTCACCCTTTTTTACAATTTAAAATATGCCATGTCGTTATGTTGCTATATTTATTATATTTATTATAATTACTACAATTACTAATATTATTACTATCATTACCTTTTGCGAATGCAAGTGGAAATACGAAAACGAAGGCTATGGGGAGCGGTTAGAGTTAAGGTGAAGAAGACGAAGCACATCGAGTTTTTTTTTGTTCCCCTTTCTTTTTTTCTTTTTTTAATATTATTATTATTGTTATTATTAGTCATTAAAAAAATATATTATTACCATAATGATAATAATAATTATTATTACCATTTTTTTTTCTTTTCCTGTTATTGTTGTCATCCATTACTCAGTAAATGGAGCAACACAATTTTATGGGTATGTGAAATGAGGGAAACAAAACAAAACAAATACGGCCAGGAAAATGAACGTTTCCTTCCTTGTTGGAATGCATGGATTTAATTATTTCAAATTTATCCCTTTCTTCTTTTTTTTTTCCTTTCTTTCTTTCTTGTTTCCCTCTCCTCATATGAACTTAAAGGCTTAAAAGTGAACCGAATCGGGCTAATTTTATATCGTGAAGGAAAAGAAAAATAAAAAAATATCAGAGGGAAGTTAGAGATGCAGGTGAAACAAAAAGTTTTCTTTTTCAAAAAAAGAAAAAAAAAGAATAGTCATAACAATCAATTAAAAAAATATTTAAATAATAAAAAAAAAAGAAGAAAGAAGGAGGTAATTCTACTAGAAAAGGAGGAAGGTAAAAGAAAAAAAAAAGAAAATAGAAATGCTGTTGAAGCGTTTCCTCAGAAGTGAATCAGTCAGTACTAATTAAAAAAAAATAATAAGGAAACTTACTAATTAGGATCGAACAATATTTTTCACTGTTTGTTGCAGCGACCACACAAAACAATCGAACATCGTGTGGACTTTTTACTTATTTTTCTTTTTTTTTGTTTATTTTTCTGTTTTTTTTTTTCAGGTACCCCATTTGTTCTGAATTGGCACTAATTATTCTCTCTTTTCCATCAATTTTTTCTTTTTATTTATATAAAGAAAAAGCACAGGTAATAACGAAGCATAAAAAGGAAAAAGGAAAGTGAGGGAGAGGAAAAGAAATAAGAATAGGAGGGGAATGAGAAAGAGAATGAGAAATAGAAGGAAAAGAACAGACACACAAACACACACACACACACAAAATAATAATCATAAAATGATTAAATAAATATCAAAAGCAAGAAGAAGAAAAAAAAAGAAAAGAAAAAAAAAGAAGCAGGAAGAGGGAATTTGGATTTTGGATGAGGAAGAGAAAGAGAAAGAGAAAGAGAAAGAGAGGGGAGGGAGCGAAAACAAAACAATAAATAAATAAATAAATCGTGAACAAACCAACCATTCAGCAGATATGGAGAATGCGGGAAGGTTACGTGTGTGTATGTATTTATGTTTTTTTTTTTGGTTTTTTGGTGGCGAAGGCGATTTTAAGAAAAAAACAAAAAGAACTAAAGGGGAAAATAAACAAAAACAAGAAAAATATCTAATTATGTGAGAGAGAAATAAGAAGACAAGAGATAAACCTTTGCGATTATAACCATACGCATCCATATTTTATACATTTATGTATATTGATTTTTTTTTCGTTTGTATTCGCACCTTTGGTGCAATATAATATGATATTATGGGGTAGGGAATATATATATATATATACCACACTTATATATAATTATGCATGTACGTGTGTTTATGACCACTTGGGTGTGTGTGTGTGGAAGGAAGAAAATAATTACAATTAGAAATTAAAAAAAAAATAAAAGAAAATGAGAAGAAGAAGAAAAAAAAAGAGGAAATCATCATAACGCAGATGATGATTTTGTTGTTCTAATTGCGTTTGTATATATCTTTGGGGCACATCGGTTAAAGGAATATTATATGAAAAAGTTTCGTTCTGTTCGGTGCCGTGGATAAGTGTTGGAGGCCAAAAAGTTATTAAGTACATGGATGCTGTTGATAAGATAATTGAAACATTGATATGCATATGCTTATAAATAAGTATTGATAAATAAATAAATATATATAAATATATATATTTATTTAGATATATGGCGGAGCGAAAAATTTGTGATGCAACATAACATAACTGAGGTAGAGAAACGAACTGAGGGGGAGGAAGAGGAGGAGGGGAGAAAAAGTAAGCATAAAAACATGTTTATGTGGAAGGAAATGAAGGAAAGTACGGGGAAGGTATATATATATATATATATATATATATATATATATCCATATATCCATATATCTATATATATTTATGTGTGCATGCGGTGTGTTGCATTGACTCTTGAGAGGAAACTAATCGCATATTTGGTGACTCCTATGCGCTTCCCTCGCTGAATTTTTTGAGTTTTTTTTTTTTCAACCCGTTTTGTTTTTTAGTTGATCTTCTATCCGTCGTGCATCTCTCTTGTTTTGGCTGTTTTTTCCATTCATTTTCCCCCCTTCTCGTATGCTGCGTGATTGTGTAATATTGCGTATCCTTGGTGTTTCTATCATCTTATGTTCGTTTTTGTTTACCTCGTTATTCTGTTTGTTGTGTTCGACTTCCGTCTTTACTCTTTGCGCAGTTACATTCGTCGTGTTTTTATTAATTTATTCATTCCGTCGGTGTATCGTTGTCTGATTTTTTTTCTCTTGTTTTTTTTTCGTTTTTAAATGTTATTCCTTCCTTTTTTTCTTTAAATGATAATCGAATCTCGGCGCAGTTGTGTTGTTTCAGGTTCCATTGTTTTTTTATTTTTGTGGTCTGACAAATGTTTGTTTTTCTTTTTTTTTCTTTTTTTGGTGCTTATCATCTCGTTATGTTCCTTAAACTCTCATCAACGCCGACAACAATATCTTTTTTTCCCATATTCTTCATGAGTTAGGGTTTTGTGGACATTTACGTGTACTATGCACAACAGACACATATATATATTTAATTCCAGATTTCTTCAATTTATTTATGTATTTTTTGTCTGTTCTTTTTATTTTTGTTTTCAACCCCTTCATATTTCTACAACCAACTCATTTCACTCGCTTTACGTGTTTTCTATTTACCATTTATGTTGTTTAAGTTCATTTGCTTTTTTAATGTTATGTTATGTTTGTTTTTTTTTTCGTATCTTTTTTTTTTGTTGCGGTGGCGCAATGTAAAGTGGAGGAAGGGGGATATTAAAAGTGTGTGGTGATAAAACAGTGAACCAATGAGCAATTTTCCACGGTGATGGAAGAAAAAATAAATTAAGGAAAAGAAAGAGGAAGGGGTGGAGAAATATTTAATATATATCGATATTTACGGGCATATATTTAATTCGGTATATAATACACATGGTTGTTAGGTTATGCGAAACACAAAAACACACACCCACACACAAAAAAAGAAACACAAGAAAAGGGAATAATAAAGGCAGTTGAATGGTTATCACAGGGGGGGTGGTGGTGGTGGTGGGAGAAGGAAATAAAGGCATTTATGATTGTTTGTTAATGTGTGATTTTATTTTTGTTAAAAGTAAACACACGCGTACTGATATTAAGGTGCGTAATAGCTGTCATATAAAATAATGATCTTGTAATTGTAATTGTAATTGTTTTTGCTTTTTTCCTCCGCCCCCCCCTCATATTGATAGTTTCGCAGCCCCGAAAACAACAGCAATAACAAAAAGAGGGAGGAGTCGAGGTAGTACGAAAATGCCAATTTTTGTCAAAAACTAAAAGAGTTTGTTCGTTTCCTTCTTTTTTTTTTTCATCTCATCTTTATTTGCTTAAGGTTCACCGCAGCGACGGTACGAACCACTCCCTTCTCCCCATTCAATTTTACCTTTGTCCTTTTTGTTGTCTTCCCAGGTGGTTAATCCCGTCGTCATTACTGCTTTTACCTTTCCTGCTTTACTTCACCGCCTCTTTTTAAAAAAAAAAATCATTTGTTTTTGTTTATGATTTTTTATGTTACCGTTCCGTACCTTTTCAGTCCAAGATTCCCCGATTTTTCGTTTTTTTTGTTTGCGACAATATCTTCTGATCTGATCTGTTTTTTTCTGTTTTATTTTACGATTATTACTTATTCCCAACATTTTTCTCTTGACTACGGATCTCGGGTGTCGACACTGCTAAATCAGATGGCTAAAAGAAGAAACACAAAAAAAAATACACACACACACGCACAAATATACATATATATATATATATATATTTACTTATATATATTTACACTTATACTTAACTATATTTAACAATCTGTAAGCAATCACTTAAAGAGAGGAATGGATATGCGTGTGTATGTTCATGTCATTCTAAAGATTCTTTGACCAATATTCGTACACTAGACGTGCGCAGGCGTGTGTATGTGGGCTTCCGTGTGCATGTTTTGTTTTGTTTTGTTTTACTTTTTTTTTTGTTTTAGTTACTTGCTTACTTACTTTTATTCTCACCCTCAATTACTTTTTATTTTCCCCCATCCACCTGCGCACTCCGCCTCTCTGCATCCCTCTTTTTTCTTTTTTTTTAAGCCTTATTATTATTACTACTACTACTACTGTTATTGTTACTTTCTATTATATGTGTATCAACTCCACCGTATAAATCAATAAATATAAATATATAAATATATATATATATATATATGTTTGTGTGTTTGTGTGTCATCACTCTGCAAACTTCTGAACTAATAGCTTCATTTGTTTCCATGACATTCTGCACAATTACATTTTGTTACCGCTTAGTCTTCTTTTTTTAAAAAAAAAAGGTTTTGGTGCCGTAGATATCTCATATCTTAGTAAGGAGGCGCCACACCAAAACAAAAGAAGACGAAGAAGAAAAAAAAAAGAGAGAAAAAGGGACAAGGTAAACGAAAGATTATAAAGATAAATAAACCGATACGTGCTTGCAGAATAGTGCAAGGTCGGACGGGAAAGTGGGAAGTTTTTTTTTTTTCTAAAAAAATTATTATTTGTGATCGCAGACTAAAGTGTTCACTCAAACCATTTCTTTGAGGGACTCGCTGCGAGAGTACTGAGATGTATTTTTTTTTCTTTCAGGTAATCGATAGGGAAAAGTTGGCGTATGCTTCAAACATTTCCATCATATTAGAGTTATTGTGTGCTGTGCTTATTTTTGTGTTGATTGGCGTGTTTCTTCGTGTTGCTCCTCTAAAATGGGCCCATTTCGTAGCGCCCCGCCGAGTCAACGTGTGCCGTGCCGAATTAAATATTATTAATCCAAAAGTTGAGGATGCACTCGAATCAACAGCGGTTGAGAGACCAAAGGAAAATATAACAAATGTGAAAAGGCACAAGGAGGAGGATTCCAGAGGAAATAAAATCTCTCCGATTGTGGAAAAAACAACCAATAGAGCGGAAAAAACCTCAAGAGTGGTGAGAGACATATCGCTTGAAGATACTCTCGATGAGTTTTTTAGGGAAGAGCAATTGCTGCATGATACATTACTAGATGTTGAAACGGATATGAACTTGCACAGGGTTGAAATTGAACCAACGATGAGGTTGTTATCGCCTCCGAAGGTTGTTAACCAACGTATTAAAGTTCCTGCAAGTCCCGAAAAGCGCCGGGAAAATGGGCGAGGGAAGGTGGTACCCGTAAGTAAGGTTCATGAGAAATCTCTAGATGAAGCTCTTGAATGTTTTTTTAATGATGAGGAACTGCTGGAAGGAACCCTTCAAGAGGTGTTTTGACTTTGAGGCGCCTGGTTTCGATATTTTCCCATCATTCTTTCCGAAATATATATATATATATATATTCATTCTCTCTCTATTTACAAACTTGGTCAAGCAGTTTGCGCGGTCGATTAGTTTTCACCATATTTTCAACTGTGCACTCCGTACCAACGTGTGAGACTGTCAGCGAATGGTTTACCGTCAGCAGCTGCTGATGAAAGGAATTCAATCATGTCTCCAGCTAATTTTTTTTTTGTGGAAGATGAGATTACTTTTCATAGTGCAAGCGGTTTTAGCACTTTTTTTTTTGGTTGCTGTTTTGCTTTCTTCTTCCCTTTGCAAATATTCTTCTCACTGTTTTTTTTTTGTGCGTTTCTTCCATATTATTGTTTGTGGCTTCTGCACCAGAAATAATCTTAACGCGCCTAAAAAAAAAAAAGAAAAAGAAAAGGGAGTAACCGAAAGCCGGAGAAACAAACATCAACAAAATACCGAGTGGAGACGGCGAACAGACACCAGCCGGGTTGGGCTGAGCTGAGCGGAGGGGTGCGGGTTAGTGGCGTTTAAGAAGGAAGTAATCTGATCAAAAAAAAAAGAAAAAGAAAAAAAGAAAGAAAAAGAAAGGATAGAAGAGAAGAGGGAGCCCAGTGGGGAGACAGTGTTTGCGGGCTGGAAATGACGGCCGAAATTTCTTTTTAATTTTTTTTTTTGAAAGGAAATTGGAATGGGCTGCTTGTATCAATTCTGTGGGAATGAACTTTATTTGTTGTGGTTGCATGTGCCTTCGCTCGTTAGTGCGTTGCGTTGATATTCTCACGGGAGTCGCAAAATGTAGCGGTACCTTTTTCTTTTCACACGATATCCCTCGAGTGGACGAAGTCTCACCATATCGTAATTAACGCATCGTTCATTGTCCCTCATTTTTTTTTTCCCCCTTGACACACAAACACAATTTACCTTCTGTGGGACCAGCTTACCTCCTTAAACTTTGTGCACACTCTTTCTCGTCTCCTCCTTTTTTTTTCTTTAAACGCTCCTACTCTTTCTCTCAATCTCTCTGTTACTTAATGCATTTGCTGTGTAGCATTTGGTTACAGTAGGAGGAGCGTCGTTGCGTTGTGTTGTGTTGAATATGTGCTTTGTCCAGAAATATCAGCTGATTTGTTACACCTCAGCAGTTGCCGAGCACTTATTTTTGTGTTCCAAGCTGTCGTTGCTATGCGTGGTTTCGGTGGCTTTCCTTACATCCGTATCATTATATTTTTCCTTCTACTGCCGCTAATTTATTTTTTTTTTTGCTTTTACATTTGCTTTTTTTTTTCCTCCTTTTTTGATGTTGCTGCTCTTTTCCCTCCCCTTCATTCCCTTTTATGAAGGAATCACATGCGCGTTAAGAAAAGTGAAAGGTTGTGGAAATTGCGGCGACAGTTTTCGAAAGCGTCGGGGTGGCGATGTGGAGGCACACAAGACAACACCTCACGTGGTGATTTGTGAAGATTCTCACATGTAACTTGATTCCGGTTGCGGATGACTCTTGTGTTTTTGCATGTACGCAAACATATATATATATATATATCTAACAAGGTATATATTTATATAGACATATTTGAATAGGTAAATCTATTCTTGGTATTATTGTTACGGGTCAATGGAGCTTTGATTATATCCACTGCTGTTGTCATTTTCTCTTTCTCTAATAGCACACATTCGATTTAATTTTACATTTCCTCACCTAATTGTTCTCTTTCTTTCCATGATTCGCTGCGCGAAACGAAGTGTTTATGTTTGGGTCTTCGCTAAGCGCATGGAGTCGGTCTGATGGCGTGGACTCAACATCAGGATCTGACGCCATGTGTCGGCCATTACTTTACACAAGGCGTGATTCTAAAGGAGCGGAGGAGCGTATGAATGGAAGGGACGGCGTGCGACGTGAGCATTCAGCGAGCATCGGTTCCGCCACTACCGACCTTCTCTTCATGGGTCGGCCACTTCCGCACAGGTTTATTGTAAGTTGGCTCATGCTAGTCGGTATTCTTGTACTTTCGTTAGCATATCACGTGCCTTCCTACACAACGAGTTATGTGAAACGCAAAGCAGTTCTTGGGCATTTTTTGGCTGACGATTATCTTGGTAAGGAGAGCGGAGATATTGTGCGTCTCCCCACCGTTTTCGTCCATAACCGCAAGGACCTTTTCTCGAGAATTGAAGACTTTGTCGCGGCATTTTACGAGTTGGCTGCTGCAGCAGAGGCGGAACTGAAGTATCATTATTACATGAGTGCTGCTACGGGTAAGGGAACGGAATTCCTTCGATACATTTTGAACGGGGAGACACCTCAGCGTGTTGAAGAGATGGATAGAATACTTACTAAGGAAATGAATAATCTTGCTGATACTAGCGAAGCGGAAACCGTCACGATTAATGCGGTGACACCCGTGAAGATGGACGTGGAATTGTTTGCCTTTGGTTCACGAGAGCATATCGGACCTTCCGATACAAAAATATTTTCAGTGACATTGACCGAGGAAGATCCTCTAGGACCGTTTGCCAGTGAATATAGGGATTGGAGTAATGGAAGTAGCAAAACAAATGACGGCGAGGAAGAGTATAGCAGTCGGTACTCGCGTGCGGAAACGTCTTCAGGTAATGTTTTAGATTCCCCACCCAATATTCGAATAAATACCGCATGCGCACCGAGGCTCAGTACCCTCTCTGGGAAATACTACAGCCCCTGTAGGAGACAAATTAAGGGCGACGCGGCCACTAATGCGGATGTTTTTTTCTTTTCATTGACGGATAATGTGCGTAGTATACGTTTGCGTGGGACACTCCCACAAGTAATCGCCAAGCTGACCGACGGTTCTCGATCTACCAGTGGTTTTAGTATGATTATATACCAGTGGACGATCGAAGTCAAATTCTTCTTCCACCGTGGCGGCTATGTTGAGACCACATACAATATTATATCAACTGCAAAACATATTCAACCTCGTATTCATCCGCGATTTCTCCTCACTTCAGTAATGTTTCTGCTTGCTCTTTTGGATATGGCGATCAGGTTCCGTGCACTTAAGTCCGCGATTTCTTTTCGACGTGAAGCGGCTGCCGAAAAGAGTCGTGAAGGTGGTTATTCACTTCCTAGGGCCAGAGAAGGTGTTGGTTCAGGCAGGAAATGTCACTCGGAGGGAACTGATGTTGAATCATCTCCGAGTGAAATTGATGGGGCAGACAGTGATCGTGGTGTCACTATGCTTATTGTGAAGAGCTTGAAACGGTGGGTGCGACATCACGCTGATCAGTGGATAATGCACAGAACGTCTCGACCAGGGGCCCGTGACTCCGGGCCAGTTGGTTTCATGAATATGTACGAGCAGTGGCATCACCGTTTGCAGGAGAAGGGAGGCGATGGATGGCATTTTGTTGGTCTGGTCGCCGACCTTCTCATTTTGCTATACGTTTCCTTATTTTCTGTGAGGCTGTTTGGCGTACAGTTGTCTTGTTTTTTTGATGCGGTGGAAAACATGACATTAGGGGTGGCTGCCTTCTTCGTTTGTGTGAATCTTCTTTCGCAATCGCGGTATTTCCCCGAAATGTACTTCAATGTACAGGCGATGCTTCGTCTCATCTCGAAGCTGTTTCTTGGTATGTTGAGTATTCTGCCAATGTTCATTGGTTTTGTTTTGTTTTACTGCATGGTCTTTGGACCACATAGTGACGGTCGCTTCACCGATGTGAACTACTCTTTCATGACACTTTACTTCATGATGTTCGGTGACGCCCTCGTTCCCGCAATTGCTTCCGCCGGGGGTTCTTCGTTTTCTCTAGCGACCTTCCTTGCGAATACTGTGACTGTCGTATACATACTTCTGGTGATTATAGCACTGAACCTGGCCATGTCCATCACACAATATCAGTGGGTGCGCCAGCGCCGTAAAATTGGTGGAAAGGATACATTACTTACATTCCGTACCCGTGAGGACGTGAGAGTGGAAGTGTTGGAGGACATCACTGACAGTATAGAAGTACTGCTTCAGCTTGAGGCCACCGAAGTGAGCGCGAGGGAAAAGAAAACCAGAAGTGATGTTGCGGCAAGTGACAGCAGCGCTGTGAGCGTGTAGTTGGAGGTTAAGTTATTTGCGGGAAACTTACCATTGGTGAAGGCGTACTTTTTATTTTCTTTTTTTCCTCCCTGATAATACATGCTGCACAGATGGAAATGTGCATGTCTGCTCTTCACACACCAATTGGGGGTGTGTGGGTCAAGGGAAGGGAAAAGGGTGACTTTACGAGGTTTGTTTTGTTATTAGTGATGTGCACATTGATGGATGATTTGCTTTTTACAGGTCGATCCAGTAGTTTCTGCAGCACTCAGAATCGGGGAAGTGGAAAGGGGATTTGAGCCATCACTACTTGGGGTAGCGAACATGCATGCGTCCGTGTGCGGGGTGACCGTTGGTGAAGTATATGAGAAAGGAATAAAGTGGCGAGCCTCAGGGTTGAATAAATACTCCGTTGCTCATGTGGCTTGTCTGCCATATTGGTTACGGGGGCGCGAATCTTGAAGAAGCACTTAGTCACAGCCAATGTTTTCCCCCGAACACTAGTGTATGCGCTCACACTGCCTTCGTTACATTAAGAAAAGGAGGGAGATAGGAGGTTACGAATGTGTTTGGAGGAACACTCTGTTAGGCAACTAATGATTTTGTTTTTTTTTTTATTGTTACATAGTTTAGTCACTTTATACTTACTATCTTGCGAAAAATGAGTCTGCTGAATTTTGCTATCACATGCTTCTGGTTGGTGGCGTACTTTTTTATTTTCGGAAGTTTATATCGTTTTGTGTCCTCAGTAGGATTATGTTGGGTGAGGGGCGAAATTCGGTGTTGGTCATTGCATACCTGTAGTGAATGCATTCTGCTGAGGTCTTGTACACATCCTGTTTATGTTTACGCTGTCGTGTAATTGTGGTTGTGTGTGTGCGTGTAACGCATGCGTGCTTTTTGCGCGGTTTCGTTTGTGTTTTTGATATTTCTTTTCCTTGCGCACTATTTCGCCCTCTGGAGGGACCTTCGGTATCGGTTTGTTTACCACCCGTGCAAACAGCTAAAGGGCAAACTAAGCGAAGGCAAAAAAAGAAAAAAGACAAAGTAATTGCAATCCATTGGGATTTGTGGTTGGGCAAGGAAAGGCTCTACAGTAATCAGAGGCGACCAGTGGACATAGTGAGGGGGAACCAATACTTTGTACGTCATACATTCACACATACCATTATATATATATATATATATATATACTTTGAGGGGGTGGGCAATCGCACTAAATTTTCACTATTATTGCTCGATAGCACATATTAGTCTGAAACAGGATTGGCCAGTGCCTGTGTTTGGGCTTTGACATCGGATGCAGTGCGAGAGATTCAAACAGACTAAAAGGGACCAGCTCCCTCTTTATTGCCATGACGTTCGCTTAGCGTGGCGGATGCAGCCGCTGGGGTTCTCCACAGGTTCGCTGCGATCTCTGGTCCACACGCAGAGGGCGGAAGCGTACCAGCAAGAATTGCCGCATAATTTACGGGGTTGTATTGAATCCGTTACTCATTTGGATGGGACAAGGGAATCCCATTGCGATCCGTTCGCAAACCCGGAGGAAATGGAGCATTCAGCCAACCCTATCGCATCCGAGGGCGCCCAAACCCCAAGCGAAAGTTTTGTACGCTCATTTGGGCTCAGGCGTGAGTTAGAGGGGCATAATGGTTGCGTGAATTCTCTTTCGATGAACGCGAGTGGTGAGTTGTTGCTATCGGGGTCTGACGATCTTGCTTTTTGTTTGTACGACACATTTGAATGGCAAATAAAGCAGCGATACCGTACCCGGCATAGTTCCAACATATTCCATGCCGTTTTTGTTCCAGGCAATGATCACCATGTTGTGTCGTGTGCACGTGATGGCCGTACGTTGGTAACCGATTTAGAAGTGGGTGAGTCGTTCTACAAATGCCGGCATTCCCAAGTAGCTTCTTCCATTGCTGTTTCTCCGTGGTGGCCTGACACGGCGTACGTTGGTTACCTCAATGGGTTCATATCCCGAATTGACACCCGCACCCGTCGCTTGGAAAGCGAAAGAACGACCGACGGAAACCCATGTCTGCCAAGTGTAGGGGAGGTGCGTACATTGGCAGTGCACGATCGTTGGCCGTTTCTTTTGGCTTCAGGCACCAATACTGAGGCGGTGTACTTACACGATGTGCGTATGTGCTCGCTTGGTGCCTTTGCTGCCATCACCATACCTTGTGTTCGTCGGTCAAATGGCGTAAGCGGACTTTCTTTTAGTGCGAACGGTACTTCTCTTGCTGTTAACTACCGTGAAGAGCATGTCTACGTTGTTCCTTGGTTGGAAACCCTGTACTCCAGAGCTGTGTCGACGAGTGCGTCACGGAACGCAACGTGTACTGGTTTTTCATCGGTTTTGGATATGGGAGCGGTTGATAAACTGACTGTTGCCACGGCGGATGGGGCTGTGAAAATGTCGGGGCGAAGGAATGTACAAACTATGTTCAAGGACGTTACCTTCATGGAGGATGACAGCATTGTCTGTTCGGGTTGTGACAGCGGCAATGTGTTCTTTTGGCGAACCAGTGATGGGAAACTTATTCATACAACACCTGGGGATGCTAGCATTGTCAACGTTGTGTTGTACAGCCATCGCACCGGTCGGCTGTTGACGTCTGGGATTGACGATACTATTAAGGTACTGGGCCCCCTCAACGGCAGGGTTTCTCAGTCAATAGAACACCGTGAGGAGGTGGAAGACACTTTCTCAAGATCTGTCGTTGGGGTGGTAGACACTGTACGACGAATTTTGCTTGGCGAAATCCCCTCCACTCGTGGCGATCGACTCTCCGAAATTCTCTCCCTTGGTGACAATTTGGTAACCCGCACACCAGATACCGAGGACCGAACTGATGTGCGGGTGGAACTGAACACGACGGTAAGTGATGACAGTGACGACGATGGTGGAGGCAGCGTTGACGATTTTGACTCTCATTACGAAGACGAGTCCAACGAGGAAGTAGGGCAATATCAGTCACAGGATCGCATATGGCACGTGAATTTCTCGCGGTCGCATGTTGAAGCGTCACTGGAGCAGTTCGCTGCTGCAGAGAGAGCTCTACATATGTCCCTCACCGACTTGATTCTTTTGACAAGGCAGTTAGTGGCCACTTGGGTGTTTGGCTCCCGTCGGGTTGTTGGTGGGATAGGTACTGTGCCGCCTTTATTCCTTGCGAACGGTGCGATGAGTTCAACTACCGCCGAATCTGATGCT
This sequence comes from Trypanosoma brucei brucei TREU927, assembly GCF_000002445.2. Classification (NCBI taxonomy): domain Eukaryota; phylum Euglenozoa; class Kinetoplastea; order Trypanosomatida; family Trypanosomatidae; genus Trypanosoma; species Trypanosoma brucei. The sequence goes on along the minus strand of NC_007281.1, from coordinate 244,099 downwards.
TTTAGTGGGATACGCGGCATGGTCGTTGAGGGGGCCGAAGATGATGGTGATGTTGATGTTGACGACATGATCACTGATGATGCCACAGCTCTCTCGTCTGCCCGTATGTCTCTACCGGAGGATACGAGCAACCTTGGCGACAGTATTGATAGGCATGTGGGAAGTGACAGCGGTGTTAGTTCTGCTAGCGGGAATGGAGAGGACGATCCATTTCTTGTTATTGGCACTTCTATCCTCACTCCTGCCACTGAGCGACACATTAGCCATATTAGAGCTGCAGATGAAGGGACGTTAGTTGAGGAGTTGCCAGTTGTCGGCGGTGGTCCAGGACAAAGGGAGGAACGCGGTGATTCAACGAGCCAACGCACAGGCGATGACAGGAATGAGGCCGCGATTCCTGGAACGGATGTTATGGGGACCGTCTCGAGTTGGTTTCAAGATATGCACCGGGTATTTAACAAGCTGAGGGATGGGCTAAAGACGACTTTTAGGAGGTGGACTCTGCCAGGTGGTGGTCGTGTGCAGATCCCACGGTGGGACCGCTGTACCTTTGGGGTGGCGTCAGGAGCTCCAGTGGTGGATGGTGGCTGGTCGCCTTCTCAGGCTCCAGACGTCGATGATGATACATCTTTCTTGTTCTACTATGCATCCGGCGTAGCTCAGGCGGAGTCGTCAGGTAATGTGCCGGCTGCTCCTCCTACATTTGATGCCTTCCTTAGTAACAAGCAGCGCATCAGGTGTTTCCTTACCCTCTTGGACGTAGTCTTACGGCGAAAAGAGCTCATTTGTTCATCCACGGAGGAACGCCGGGGATACTGGATGTTCCGCTGTGTTACTGAGTTATGCTATGCATACTATTTTATGGCACTTGGGGAAGCGGAGGCAGCGATTCACCATGTCGAGCAACTGGAGCGGCACGCGGAGTACCGATGCATCACTGCGTTGGGATCTGTAGACAGTGCGTGCCTGCGATTAGGAGGCAAGCGTCGGAGACAGGCTCCTGTTCCTCAAGGTACAGGCAGTAGAGGGACGTATGAAAGAAGAGGAACGGAATTGCTGCGAACGCTTGACTGTGGGGAATTGCCACCTCTGCTGGTTCCCATGGCACTGAAAATACGTATTTTAGTCTTGTCTCAGCGTGGGGTGGTTTCTGGGGAAGATGTTCTCAGCAGCGGCAGTTGCAGTGATCATGGCGAATTGCTGCGTGATCAGGCTGGTGACAGCTATTTACAGTCACTAGTGAATGAAATGCGAGGGCGACTGAGCGGTCACCCCAATGAAAAAGTTAAACAAAGGGTCGTACGAATGTTGCGCGGCATTAATATAACATTGAGTTGAGAAAGCTCAGCAGCATCTGCTATACCTAGTTTTGTACGTTCTAGGTGACTCTTGTTCTTAGTGTTGAGGCATGTACTATATACATATATTTGAACACCTAGTCCAGTTAAAGTATGGTATGTAGGAATCTATTTTACATGATATTTCATCCGTTTCAATCGCCTTGCGGTACTCCGCGTTCAGATGCTAGTTTTGAAGTCGCCGTTGTGCGCGTCATGGTGAAAAGGATAAGTCGCCGACAGGCATGAGTGAGTGTGGGCTTGTTTCTAAAGTGGCTTGCTTAGGAGTTGCAGTGAGTTCGGTGTTGATCCCTCTTTTGATGGACGCAATGAGAGGGGTTCTTCAAAAAAAATAATCTTGTTTGGTTTCGACATGTGTGTTGCCGTGTTTCTCTTTTTATCAACACCGACTGCTCTGGCAGTGTTTGAAAGACGAAGGTAATTTATTTGTGTTTTCCCCTTCTATCCGTAGGAGTTAGTTATTCCAGTATTCCATGTACCTTCTGTTTTACGTTCACAGTTTTACCCTCCAATTTTTGGTAGTCGGTGCGTTGTAAGGACAGAGTGGAAGCCGTATGCGGATGACAATGGTGCTGTGCAACGCAATAAAAAAAAAAAAAAGAGGCGCATACGGGTAGGTGAAAGGTATAACCTTCATTTGTGATGTATTTTAAATCATTTAGTTTCATTGTGTTTGCGTGGCTCGTGTTGCCGGCGTGTAGAGGGTGGTAGGGAACCCTCTGCGGGGTGGGCGTTTTACCCCTCTGCACTTCTCTCCTTCAAGTTCGTTGGTACTTCAACTATGTTTATTAGTGTGTTGTACCTTCTCAAGCTGTTTCACACAGGCAACCATGCCCCCCTTTGTCGCGTATCTTTGTTTCTCGATAGTACAGTTGAAGCGAAAGGGGAAGGTGTGAGGACTGTGTCGCAGCGGTGACGTCACTGTCGTTAGAAGTTCGTTGTGTTTTAGTCTTGGTTTCTACACTACACGTGTGGAATCAATACGCAAAGAAGGCTTGAGTACCTTAACAACAACGGTTGGAGGTCCAATGGCCACTCACTGTCAGACGGAAGGTGTACCGTTACGCAGGAGGCGTCGACAGGTAGAAAAACAAACTACTGATGGACAGAGCAATATCCTTACGACGATTGTCTTCCGAAGCCATGCGGAGAGCACTTCTACAGTACCTTTCTTGTACTACCCCAAAAACTATGGACTTCCGATGCCCGCACCCGGCGAACCATTCACTGAAGCCATAATCGAACTATTCATCCCATCCCACGACAGCGGGGACGGCTGTGGGGAGGGCTACAGAAGTAACAGCTTTTGTGGGTCATCATGTTCACAAGGCCAATCAATAGCTCCCTCCGTGGGCGGCGTCGGTGGCACCTCGAATGCTGGCACTCTTTTTTCTACAGGGTCACAACTACCGTTACGTTTTGATGGTGGTGCTGCCCGCTTGGGTGTTTTCCCCTCATCGGATCCGATTGCAATAGCAACCGGAAGAGGAACAACTCACACGGATGCTCAGTCACTGGGATGGGACTCGGCCACTGCTACACCATGCGTCAGTCACGAAAGTTGGGTGTGTCGGGCATATTGTTTTGGCGAAAAAGACGCTCCTCATTCGAATGGGGCAATAAGCGTCCTCTACTCGTTGGCTAACAAGAGCAAGTTCATCAACAATATCGCCAATGGCAAGGCGGTAGCGCGTGTTATACCTTCTTACGATGAGGTGTGTGAGCGCTTCGGTCTCTCGCACGTCGAACTGTCCTTTGAGCGTCAACAGATTTCGCGTGCGGATATGTTTCTTATTGCTGAGGCTTTGCGGGATAACATTATTTACGAAGGAGAGGAGATTAACCTTTTAGGTTTTTGTTTGAAGGTTAACGAAATGCTGAGGAAAAGGGAAAATAATCCTGCACCGCATGGCAATAGTGGTGGTGGCGTGCCGCAGGCGCCTCCAGCCCCTCGCACAGGCTTATTATCGAATGGATTTGAGCACAGTGGTGCGGCGCAACATCATCGTCAAGAGGGAAAGGTGGAGGAGCAGTCAAAGGGGTATCGTTCTGTGCGTTGCGGACTTGTAACGAAAGGCACGGTGGTGAACTTTCTTTCACTCTCGGCGGTCCATTACATTATACTCGAAATATCAGCTGAGATGTGGAATCTCACCTCTGATGGGTGTATTCAGCTTGATTGGGCAGTCAAAAACTTTCTCGGCGAATACTTAACCCAACAACTTTCTAAGCATAAAGCCTCACCACATCTCCGTATTGTAATGGCCGGGAGACTGCACCCTAAGTATGCTATTAGGGGTTGTGTGGACGTCGTTCATGTAATGCACGTGCCTGATGACAGCCGGTCCCCAATGATAACGGAGGATATCAACCTTCAGTGTGAGGAGTTTTTGCGACGTGTATTGGGTGAGGTAAAGGAAGAGCTTCGCGCAGGTGGGGTAACCTCTGTTGTTTACTGCAACAGCGCCGTTGCTGGTAGTTGCACTTCCTCTTCCTCTTCAAAAACGATTGAAAATTTAACCGCCAGGGACCTTTTCGTTCCATCGAAAAATTCCTGCACTGTTGAAACCATCGGACTTTTATTAGATGAAACCAAAGAGCTTCGGAGTGACAAGAACACTGGGCTAATGATTAGCGTGGTTTCCGCTGGGAAGGGCATATTTCAAGTCACCAATGATCTTGTGCAAGCAATATGCATCCGGCTGCTGAAAGTTGGTATGGAGAAGGTAAACATTATTTGTATGGGTCGCCCACCGCTCCACTCTGCACCATTACTGGAGTGTGTTAATGATGATGAAAATCCTAGCTTTTCTCACTTTGGCGCTGAGCAGCCTTGCCACCGTCTTTATATAGACGCTGAATGGGCTCGATGCTACTTTTACCAACTGCCATCGGACTTCACTGGTGGCAATGTTCCGTCCTCTGAGCTATTTACACGAGAGGAGTGGTTTCAGAAACACTGGAAACAAATTGATATGCATCGATGTGCCGGGGAAGTTGCGCCTCTATCACCCGGATTGGCTATTCCCCCCATGCAACCCCGTGGAGTTTTGTTATTGCCTGTTATTCAGCCACGAACCTCCGGCCCTTCGGTTGCTAAATCGGAAGCCCCTTCTGAGAGTGAGGACTCTCAAAAGGTAAAATCCTCCGCTCCACTATCGGGCACCCCAACGGGTTTAGGTGAAGATGTTCCACGGACGACGCAAGCTCAGAGAAATTCAAGAGAGGCATCCGCAGATCCCTGTCAAACAAAAGATGTATCTGCAGATGCCTTGAGTGAAGGTAGGGAGTTGAGAGAAGCTGCTTTTCGCTCACTGATGGAACTCAGCCCAGCTTTACCGGGTGGGGATGTTTGGGGGTCACTTGGTTACCCACAAATCGGATCAAGAAAGCAATTAGCACACCAACCGTTTGTTTGTGCAAGGTGGTATCGCCTTGTAAATGTTTGCTTGGAGGGAAAAGGACAGGGGAATTGGGATACGGTGTGTGAGTTTATTTTAAAAGGGATAGGTAACTGCTGCCAGGTCAGCCGTATAGGACGGGTGGGGACATCCATCGACGCCCCCAGTATTGTTCCGTGCGGGAGAAATATTGTTGACTTTGATGTTCAAAGTGGTAATATGGTTCTCAGGCTCGATCTGAACCTGGTTACTCATTCAGGGCGTGCTTGGAACCCGTGCATCATCAATGATGCTAACACTTGGACGTGGTTCATGGATTCGTTCTCAGATAAGATGGATCATTTCACGTGTGAGGAACGTAAAAACATTGATCCTAAGTTTTGCGCGGCAAATATCTTTAACCGTGACCTTAGCGTTATTGTTGCTGATGGTCAAACACTTCTCCTCCCCACCCGAAAAAATAACGTGGCATTCATAGCAGACGAGAGGGTGGTGCTGAAGTATAGGGACGATTTCTTTTTGCCATCCACGACTTCCTTTCCTCATGTCGATACCATGCCTCTGCCTTCATCAGCTGGAAGCATTAGTTCCTGTGAGGCTCGTGGTCATAATGCACATGACCAGAGATCTGGGGCGGTAACGGCACCGGTTGCGCATGTACAGTTGAAGAATGGCGTGATGTTCGCTATGAAACCTATTAATCCATACTGCACCTCTGTACGCACAGACGAGGCGTCAATTGCTGCGCACGGTGCCAGCACCGAAACGATCTTGAGAAGACGCTGGAAATTCGCTCATCCAGAGTTGTCTAGTTCGTACTCAAACGATGCAGGCGCAGCTGCCGCACAGCGTTCGCACTGGTCGGCGTTGTGTTACTGTAGAATATTGCCTCTTTTCGGCGCGAAACCTGCTTACCCACGAGACAGCTTCTTCGACAAACCGATTCACCAATACTCTATTCCAATGCGTGATACAATGCAAAGTTTGGAATATGTTCTTCAGCGTTTACAACATCGGCATCAAATCGTGCTGTCCCTGCCGTCAGTGGCGGAGATTCAGTGGCCACGTGAAGACGTGATTCCCCATGCACGTGTCGTCACGTCAATCGGTTATCAGATTCACGAGCTGAAAATTGATGAAACGGGTCAGAGCATTCACATCACGAGACTATTGCACCGAAGTGTATACACAAGTTTGCCCAAGATGCAAAAGGTCGAGCACAAGTTTTTGTTGCTAAATTACCTGAACACGAGTTTTAGTGCCCGGAGGGTGAATCTGGAGATGCAAATTAGTGAAGAGGCTGCCTTTCAGTGGGATGCCCTTGACTCATACATACATGACCGTGGTAGATCCGATACCTTCATTCCGCGTTCATTAACGCTGACCTTTCCCGAGAACGAGATGTGCTTAGCAATTATTCCAGAATCGCTTGACAACGCGTGCGTCTCCTACCAAGATTTTTTGGGGTTTATGGAAAAAAGTCTCAATTCGAACCTCCGTGTGCGCACCCCGGTTACCTGGGCAGAGAACGTTGAAGAACTCTCGACTGGTATCCCTGTTGGCGATTCTTCAAATGAGGAACCGACGGTTAATTGTGTTGTTCTTGTTGACGAAGAGCAACTCTCACTTGGACATTGCCGCGCGATGGATCGTAGAACGGGTCGAACAAGGTGCCTGGAGGAACCGCCCCCTAACCGTCAAATTTCTATCAATGTGTCACTACCCAGGGAATACAATCGTCGCTGCCACTATCTTCTAAGGGTGTCGTGGATGGTGTGTACACAACCCGTTCTCCTCAATTGGGTCAGTGCTGTAAGCGCCAATGCCCCACCGTACCACCTTCGTTGCGTCCTGTTGCCGACGTATGAGTGTAGTGCAAAACAAGATGAGATGATTCCCTGTTATACGGTGCTTGCACAAAATGAGGAAGAGGGACCTCATTTCCGGGCACGATTACTTGACACACTGACGAGCTCCACTTATCGCTACTTGCCGGATAATCCAATGATGGGAGGCAAATGCCGCCTGCTGCACATGAGTGGATTATGTTACGTGATATCTTCACCAAAAAGTAACGTAGTTGCGTGTTGGTATGAGAATCCAATGATGGGCACTGGTCAGATGAACCACAAGATGTTGCTGGAAGAGTTTCTGGTGGCGGTGCAAACAGCCCGGAATAGGCCTTGATGGGAAGTTCAGTACCTGAAAAGAATACATACCGGGGAGGGGTGCGTAGGGGTGGTACAAGTCCTGTTTTTGTGAATGGGGTTGCCCGTATTCGAAATAAACCATGGGGATGGGGAGTGAAATATTGTAGATGGGGTTTCCCCCGTTGCATAATCGTTCTGCCACTTTCCATCCTGGCTATACCAACATGCTGAAACTTTACAGCGTGTTATATTCTCCACCTGTGCCATTTCCCCCCTCCTTTTAGCTTGTGATGTTAATCGCGTTGCTACTTTTCTTCGCTTTTCCTTTTGTTGTTTCAACATTATGTTTCGGTCATCTCTCACAGCGACATGTGACTGCAACAAAGCTTCGTTACTCTTTTGTGGCTACAGGGTCCATCTTTTTTTTTCTTTCATGTCACGCTGTCTCATTATGCCTGAAAAAGTGTTGTGGCGAGCAAACGTTTCTCGTGTATAAGTTGGGTAGCGAGAAAGATGATGTTATGTAAGGGAGAAATCAACAAGGAACCATTAACTGTTGTGAAGAAAAATGAAACTCCGCTGAATACTGTTATTGTATGAAGGAACGCAAGTGGTAAGCACCAACAAGAGGAGCAAAAGGGTGTGAGAAGAGAAGGAAGGCATTGGGTTATTCGGTTCCCAAGACCCAGTGCAACGGTAACATCATTAATATACTTGCTCCTCTACGGGAATTCATTCAAATGACAACAGCAGCTTCGGTGATAGCGCAAAGACTAATGACAAAAAATAAAAAATAAAAACAGAGAAGAAAAAATGGCGTGATCCATTGATGCTACAGACATTACATACACACTAAAAATGAAATCCTGTGAAAAGCGTATTCTGTAACTCAATTGTTCCATACCGCGGGCAGATGGTGTGGCTCTCGCAACTGGGCGAGCAACTGGAAAATTTTCTTCACTCCCGAAGACGAAACGTTTCTGCGTGTCCCAACCGTTTCTACATCTTTATTTCGTTTGTTTCTCGGCTCGACGCATTGCACTCATGTATTGTTACATTCAAGTGACTACCCTCCCTCGGATTACACACAACAGCTGCATTTTCAGAGGGATATATTGCTACTAGTGCAATTATCAGAAAATTTTCTGACTTTGTATTCTTTTTCATTTATTTTATTTCCTTTTCAACAAGCCAGAACGAGGTGGTACCTCCACTGTTTCTCTATAACATTTGCAAGGTTCCGAATAACTGATTTGCGTTAGGGGACCGAACGTAAGTTCCAGTGGTGCGCGCTTATATATTTGTGCACTTGCGTATCTATGTATTTTTTCGCGTTGGAATCCTTTGTTTTGTGGCGCATTTTTTCTATATTAAAGTGCATCGTGGAGTTTATTCAATTACTGGCATTGTTTTTCAAAATGCAGGCTGCTGCGTTCGACCCACGCGTCTCAAATTCCACTGCACTTTTCGTTATTGTTACAATAATATACGAAACAAACAGAAACTTTTTACTTAAAGTGTCCCATTCATTTTCTTACTACCTTCATGTTTCTCTGCTTTTTTTTTTGACGCCAAAGGAACGGACAGTGCAACAGCGCCTTGCTATTCATTATATTTGGAGGAAGCTAAAGTGCAGCAACGTTAGAGACAAAGCGAAAGAAATAGCTCTTTTTTCTCTTAAAATAAGGGGCCTTTATTTTCCTTTTTCTTTTCTTTGTGCGTGTGTATCGTCAAAGTAGACAGCAACATCTTGCTCTTTTTTTTTTTTGGTGGGGGACGCAGTAGTAGAGCACGAGATTCAACTCTTAAGGACCGATAAATACTCGGAATGTCATTCCACAAGTTATTTTCTTCAAATAATCGCTCCACGAGGAGAGAGCTCTTCTCTGGCAGCGGTCTGTTGTACGTTAAAAGCGATGACTGCTTCGTGCCCATTATTGAAGGAAAACGAATGGGATCGTTCTCTTTAATTCTCTATGAAAATAGAAGTGAACAATTGCCATACAGTTTTGTACTTGTGGACGAAGAGGAGGGCGAGGTGTTGAAGCAGTCCCTCGGAAGTGGTTTGTCGCTCGCACACTGCTATCGCGAGTGCTCGGTGCACTGGCTATCTTTAGTGGACGGCACCTTTCAAAACCTTGCATTCAAGTTTGTTGATCTTGAAAGCGGTGGGTCCGGGGAAATTGTAACTAGAAAATTCGTGGAAATGTATAATCGTTGCACGTACTCGATGCTGACGCAAACACCCCTCGATGTATCTACAGCCCAGGACCCAATATATGAATATATCGGCCAAACCTCAACGTATGTTGCTCCAGAGGATGATTACAGTGAACCGACTTATCATCTTGATCTGGATAGAGAGCGCGTGAAGGCAACAGGATCTGGTAACGTGTGCTACAGTGAGTCCATGAAACACAATCGGATTGTGGTTGTTCGAGAGACCCAAAATGAAGTTCAGCTTCAAGCCCATTCTTATGACGCCAATGGCTTTGAGGGGAGGAAGCCGGAGACCATCGACCTTAAGAGTGTCCAAACCTGCGACGGTGCACTGATTGACGATTTAGAAAGGAAGCTCCTCCTTTTTAGCGTGGAGGACAGCCATTTGCGCGAGGTGGATTTGGAGCGGGGGGAGGTGGTTCAGCAGTTCAGAACTCCGGTGAACTTGCAACGTGTGACGTATAGCGAACATGTTGCGCGGCCCGAGCCGATATATACTTGTCTTGCGAAGGATGTCGCCTTCAACGTTGATCTTCGTATTGATCCAAGGAAGAACATCATTGTTGAAGACGGAATGTCACTGGCTGATTATAAACTGGGGTCTCTACGGAAACCCTTCACATGCCACGCTACCTCGGCTAACGGTTATCTCGTTATTGGTGACGGCACTGGAAGTGTCCGACTTTACACGGGACCTCCGGGGAGTCGCCGCAAAGATGGTAGCCACAATCCCAAGACGGCAAAAACTCTACTCGAGACGAAAGTGCCTATTGTCGATATAGATGTGACCGCTAATGGTCAGTATGTTGTGGCGGTATGTGAGAAGTTCCTGTTACTCATGCGAACGGCGTGCGGGAATAATGGAGAAAAGAACGGCTTTACTTCACGTATGGGTCAAGATAAACCTTCCCCGCTGAGGCTGCAGCCAACTCCCGCACAACTTAGTGCACTGGGTGGAATCGAAGCACTAAAGTTCACTTCTGGCGGATTTGATCGCTATGAGGGAAACGGAGAGGTTTGTATCACTGCCTGCAGTGGAGCATACCTTTTTACATGGAGTTTGGAGGCCGCTAAGCGTGCAGAGGAAACCGGTCGCACATGCCTATCGCAAGCTGCCGCGGTACAACAAGAGGTAATCAATGCAGGGGCAAAGATAGCAAACAGGATTGTGTACCAAACAGACAAGGATATTCGCATGGCACCTCTCGTACGGGAAGAATTTAGAGAAACGGGGTTAAGGCATTTTGGTTGGCGGTCGACGAGTGAATAGATTTAAATAAATAAATATATGTTTACGTCTGTCTGTGTATAAAAGGAGTTAGTAGGGCTTACGTTGACCAAGGTCCTCTCTGCTATATCGCGTTCATTAGTGTACAGATATGTTTGTACACACGTGTCGTGTATATATATGTATGTATGTATATGTGTATATTTGTGTATATGTGTTGAGGTTTGTGAAATTCTCGACGTGCGGGGTAGGTATATATTAACTTATTTGCTTTTGTCTATTGAAGAAGAAATAACCTTGTAGTTTAAGATTGGGGAGTAGGCATCCAATGGTATTTTTGTATCTTGCACAGAAGATAAGGGATGAAGACTTAACATACTTTCTGCACCCTTTTTTCTTTCTCTCCTGGAAGTTCCTTTCACATTTCCTAATGAACCTGTATTTCATTGCAATCTTTTTAAATTGTCGATATGCTGGGGAAGTTTCCCACTAGAGCATAAGTTTGTACTGCTCGGATGATTTGTTTGAAACTGTTGCATGTGGGTATGCCAATATAAATTGGATTCAGCTTTGCTCCACCTTACCCTTTGAGGTTGTGCACCACCAGTATCTTTCTATATCAAGTCGGTCAGGTGGAGAATAGAGCAGAGGCGCAGATAACTCTGAAAGAGTAAACTGAAATAAAAGTGTGAGGGGAAGGTTAGATTGTAAGGAAAAGAAAAAAAAATTGTAGAAGGTTTTCTCATTGCCAGCATCAAAGGTGTCTCTTGGTTTATTTTAGTTCTGACTATTCACTCATCCCTTTTGTGCAGTCGGCAATCACCTCTCAGCGCATGTCATCTGTTTCCGATTGTATATTTGGCCTTCCATATGTGGGCAAGGCATTAAGCACGGCGGAGCGCGCGGCTCTACAGTCTTCTCTACCGCTCCTTGCTCTCAAATATAACCTCCCTGTGCAGTTCTGGGGAAAGGTTACCGGTGTGCGAGGGGATTACCTTGTTGCGCAAGTGATGCCAAATGGTTTGTTTGGCGCTCGTCACTCTTTCTTCAGCGTTGATGGCGGAACGTCGTGGCGGGTGTTAGAGACCCTCTCGGAGGACCAGGTGGCTTTTTGCGATCAACTTCGCGGGGTTTACATTGGCGATCCTTCGTTCCTCTACAAGGTGCGTCGTGACATTCCTCCCGAACCTGAACCAGAGGTAAAAGTACCTGATGCGGAGGATTTACTGAAGGATGCAAAAGAGAAGTATGGTGGGGAAGGCGAGGAAAATGAAGAAGATATGGAGGAGGAAGAGGAGGAAGAAGAAGAGGAACAGGACGAGGGAGAATTGGAGGAGGAGGAGGAGGAGGTTGAAGAGGAACCACCAAGAAAGAAGCGACCAAAATTTATGATTGTGGCGGTGCCCGAGACCATTCGTTTAGCGCATTTCATCGGACTACACGATAGAGCGTGCTCCCTAATTGTACGTGGCCAGTACGTCTTTACACCTGCGGGCGATGTTGAAAAGAACACCCTCTTCGCTGGACAACCGACGCGTCATGCAATGAAACCATCGTGCTATTTACGCGTCTTCCATGCCGGCAACCCGGAGCGTAATCGCATCTTGTATGGCCCAACATACAGTAGCGTGACGGACCGCCTCTCGCCCATCACAGATGATGAACCGCGGGGTGTGTGGGTCGTTAAGTACGAGCCTACCGCCAGCATTGTGACTGTGGAGAATTTATTGTACCCTGGCTCACTCTTTTGGTATCGCCCAGGTTCTAAAGACTGTGGACAGGTATACTGCGGCAGTGGGGAGCGGGACTTTGAGGTTTGCTTTCTCCTTCCGTAATGGAGTGGCTGAATAGAGAGGGCTGGTAATCTCGTGTGTTCTGTTGTGTTTTGCATGTGTGTGTGTGTGTTCGCATGTTTTCTTTCTTCATGGATAAGAATTATGTCCTTGGTTGACCGCGGTGGATGTTTTTATGTGTACAGAATGGATGTTGTGGCGGAGGGGTCGGTTCGCTATGGGCTGCGACGCCCAATTGCGTAATTAGATGGTTTACATATGGTGAGGCCCCGAATCCGCGTCTCTTTTTCTTCCGGTTTCCCGTCCCCACCTTTCCGTTTCCTTGCACATGTTGCGTGTTGCAGTCTTCTTAGATAGCGGAAGAAGGGGAGGGGACTAAAAGAAAGATCATGCATATGTTTATTTATACACATATATGGTATGCATATGTTTGTGGTTGCTGGTGTATGTACGTAAGGTGGAAAGTAGCACACTCATTATGTAAGGTAGGGACCGACGAGGAACATATAAGGAAAAGGAAACCTGAACGGCTCTTTTGTTTGCCGTCATTTCTCTCAGTTTTTTCTTATATCTGTTTCGTATTTTTACTGCTACGTGGCGTCACTCCCCGGGCCAATTTAGCGCTTACATGAATTTAATGGTGCGGCAACCCCAGGGAAGTGGAGTTGCGTTCCGTCATCGCATAACTTTCCGCTTTGCTAAATCTCCCGCTCCTCTTTTAACTCCCTTTCTCCCTACACTTCCTTCATATGTATTTTTGTTTCACTGTGGGGCTTCTGCCGCTTATTTTCCCCACTTCTTTTATCCTCCTTTCCCTGCTGACTCTAATTAATCCCTTGTTGCTTATTTGCTTCGTCATTCATTTGCCTACTCTTCTTCCGTCTTCTTTTTTTTATTATTTTTCACCTTACCGCCCACTATTGTGGCACTTCAATGGATATAAAAGAACTAACAAGGGAAACAAAACCAACAACGGCAAGGAAGGCAAAGATCATCAAAGAAACTTAGTTGAAAAAAAAAGAAGGTGAGGAAAGTACAGGAGTGTAAAGAAGCTCGCTCTGTGTTATGCTTGAGGACGTTTACGGTTAAAAAAAAAAGGAAAGCAGGAAAAGAGAAACAGTTTGTCCACCCGAAACACACACACACACAAAAAAAAAGAAAACAGCAAAAGTTCTGAGCTGAACGAAGAAAAAGAAAACCGAGCAAAAAATACAATAACTTACAAAGAAAAGAGCTGAATAAGACTCTAATAACTTCATATAACAGTGTTTTGTAAAGGAGGAGGGAATCAAAACGGTGAAGGAAAAAAAGGAGTGACAACGTTTATTTTCGTAAATTTGATTTAACCTTTCTGCTTCCATCCAAGCACAGGTACGGATATACAACAAGGTGTGAAACCAAACACATTTATACATATTTCCATTAATTTGACGAAAAACAGAAGAGGGAATAAAGAAGATTAATTAACATACGAATCAAAAACTGCACTGAGAGGCGCACATAAAACGAAAAACATTCTGTAGCATCAGTAATTTGCCGTTCTTTTTTTTTTTAAGAAAACTTCCGAAGTTAACCTCCCGAGGTATTCTATTTACCAAATTTTGTTTTGTTACTGCTGATTATTTATACTCAAGTCCTTATATCGCGACAGTGACGAGAAGGGGGAGTTGCTCGTAAATTCGTACAGTAATTAACACTCGCACGGGTGAGGTGCACAAAGAGAGGGGGAAAAAAAAAGGAAATAAGAACTGCAGAGATTTTCTATCGTAATTGCAAGAATCACAGTAGTACAATAACGACAACAGTGATAAGAAGGAGAGAAAGCTTAAAAAAAAAAAGAAGCATCTATAAGAAATAAAAGAAGGATAGGGAAAGAAGTAGAGAGGAAAGTAAAGAAACACCGAACAGTGAAAGTAGTTAGCCCATACGAAAGAGAAAATAGCAAAGGGAAGGACAAGAAGGCAAAAAAGGGTAGTTGCAACACGCACATTTGTTAGTTAGTGAAAAGAATCAAAGGGAAATTCATCCAATCATCAAAAAGCTATAAAACCACCATCGTTAGGTGTGTAGTAGACTAAGAAGGGGAGGTAACCGGAAAGAAGATAATTAGTAACAAATCAAAGGTGGAAAACAAGTATTGGCAGAAATTTACTGGAAACCGCCCTTTAAAAAAAAAAAAAACTCCTAGGCACGCTTCGCGTCACTCTTCTGCAGAGGTAGACGCAAGGTTTTTAGCACTTGGGACAAATCTTTGTTTGTTTGTGTGGTATTATTTATCGATTGTGCGTGGAAATTTTGGCTGCCTTTTGTTGATGCAAAGCGATGAGAGATCCTCCGCGGAGGTTTCATTGGCCGTGGGTGACGCGACAGATGTTTCAAAGAAGAGAAACCTACAAGAGCAGTGGCTGTTGCCGTATTTAGACCGTTGCACGCATCCCCGCCTACGAGAGGCGATTGAGCGTGAGGACCGCATGGCTATAGAAAAGGGCATGCTATTACTGCTGGCATTCGGAACTCCAGAGGAGGTTGCGGGTAGAATTAATTCTAACAACGTGGACGAGCAGCGGGGTGAACACGGAGAGAAGGGATCATCCTGCTCACGCTTTGGCGTCGCTGATGGCACGGGAACTCCTGTTCCACTCGTGCCTATATGCAGCTCCCCACGGAACGAGTACAGTGACTGGTCCGATGCCGAAGACGAATTAGTGTGTCGTTGCACATACTTTAGGAGGACATTTACAAATAAAAATTTCTCGTACAACCTCCCTCGCGACGTGCAACGCAACGTCGTAATCTTTCTCTATACGTGGATTGTGAACTGGGACTTCATGATTCGTAACGTGAGCGCGTGGAGTTCTGTTGTGAGTTGCTTTTGCTCAGTTGTTCGTGGGCGACGCAAATATGCATTGAAGCACCCCGGGTTTTCCCTTCCGTGGAAACCGCTCGTGGATATCGTTCACTCACTTGTTTTCGAATCATCACGGTTGTCTCGTATTCGGTTCTACACCCATGTAAAAGCAGAAGTTGCTGAAATACTAGCAAATTTGTGCTGGTGTGCCTCATTGCACTTTGATGGCGAATCCCTAAATGGGTTGTGGGAGATTTGTGCGCCTTATTTCTCCCAAGACAGTGAGCAGGCGGTGCAGGCGCTGTGGTTTTTATATATTCTTCTACCAATTCATGCTACTTATGATCGTGTAACGGGAAGAGCGCTGCCTATGACGGAGCGTATTGTGCGTTTCTTGCTTGTGGATGCACGTTATTGGCAGCAGAGGTCAGGGAGTTGGCTCATGGTTTCGCTGGACATTGTGTTTAAGATCTGTCGAGAGCGTGCTGGAATCATGGACCTTGATGAATACGCGGAAACATTGTTCAGTATGATATTGAGCGTAATGAGACCGCCCATTAGTAGCAATGATAAGCCGGAGCGCCTCGTTTCATCTGCATGGTCTTTTGGCGGCCGCAAAGTGCTGGAAGTTAGTCAAGGTCGGTTTATGAAGATTGTCGGGCGCATTAGTGAGGCACTACCTTGCTGTACCACCTCACCACTATGGAATCAGCTGCGTCGGTTTGTGTCTTCAACCAGTGTTTTTCTTACACCTTGTGCCGTTGATAGTAGAGCACTGGGGCACTTGTTGTCGTTTTACAACACCTTCCTGGAAACCGCTTACTTGCGGGTGAAGCACAAGCACAGTTGGTTGCTAACGGGTGAGAAAGATCCAGGAAATGGTTTTGTCATTAATGGATATCGTTGGAAGCGGGAGACCGTCGATTCCCTTGTCGAGATTGTGGCCCCCGCGATTATCCCCGCGTTATACCACGGCCACCACTCTATTATAAATGCAGTGGGGTTACTTACGCTTCTTTCACCCAAAATTATGCAACCACCTGCCTTCAAGTACGTTGAAGCTGGAATTCGTGGATGCTTGGAGTCACCCCTACAGTGCTCTGTGGCCCTCAAGTTATTTACGAAGACCCTTTTGCCATTTAGTGAATGCAGTGAGACCCGGGAGAGTTGTCGGACGTTCCTCAGTGAGATACTTCCACTAGTACCGCAGTGGATAAATTGCAGTAGTATTCAACTTTCTAATAGTGTGCGAGAGTTCTTGTTTGCCGTCTTTACTGTTTTAAATCTAGACGAATTATTGGGCAGTGAAGTTGCTGAGTGTGAGTTTGCTGTCAGCGTTGTGGAACAACTGTTTCATAGTGCTAAGCGGGGAGATACTGAAGACAGTGACGCGGATGTTCTGGCGAGTATTATAGATTCTCTTTCGCACAATGTCAGTGACGAAGCTTACAGTGATTGCTTGAAGAAGGCTCTTAAAGAGGCGGAAACGCAGGTGAAAAACTCGCAGGTACCCTCTGTAGGTTGCCTGCTGGAACCCCTTGCTCGGCGTTCTCCTGAACGCGTGATGAAGTGGGCGATTGCACGGTTGTTGCCGCCGCTGCGCAGTGATGTGAATACGTGCAACGACGAGGAGGTATTGTGGTGTTCGTCTTTATTGTCCAGCTGCGTTTGCGGTGCTGGATTAGCCTGCTTTCCTTATCGTTACGAGTTGCTGGACTGCATTCAAGCGCAACTTTTCTCGATAACTAATCGAAAGCGGCGCTGCTGCGCTGCCCTACTTTACACGGCTGTTTTCTTCGCCTTTTCTGAAACCAGGTGTGTCGGTGTCCGAGCTGTGGATTCGTCACTGGTACGGGGCGATCACATGATGGAGGAAGAGTCATGTGCCGCTGAGGGCGACTCGGAACAGAAACAAGATAAATCTAGCATGGGACTGTATCGTTACTTTGATGTGGAACCTGTGTGGCAGGAACCATCGGAGGAACATGTTTCGTTCCTCCATGAGGTTTATCAGTTGTTTCTGACGGATCTCACAGACATTATTCAAAATATCGAGCACATTAGGGTCCCCAGTCGTAAGGAGGCTGCACGGGGCCTGCGTGCATTCCTTCCGCCTCATTTGTCCCCTAGTTCACATCACGATAGTGTGAACGAAGGTCTGAGGGAAAATGGTGGGTGTGTAGACGATTCAGTGCGTCAGTTGGTATCACATCAGGCACCGTCGGCTCCTGACGCTGAGGGCAGCCACGACGTCGTCACGCCTCATAACGTGCTTTGCGGTGCAGTGTGCTGGTTGGATACCGTTTGGGCCGTTAACTGTGAGCTGCGAGTTCAGTGTGCCACGGACGGTGAGACCAACATGACGCCATGGCACTATAAGGACCCTAAAACTCCATGGCCCCTACACGAGGTTTCCCCATCGCTTCTAGAGAAGTCTACAAGGTTAACGGAGAGCATTCACAGTCTACTTTTGGATTATGTGTTGAGACGTGTGACAGGTGGCGTGGCTGATGAAGCTGTTATTGCTACCGTGTTGCGACGCGATCAAAGTTTGTTGGTACGTGGTAAATTGCCGCTGGATGTTGCCCACACAAAAGGGGTTGACGTCGATACGCTTTGCTACGTTCTTACACTCTTTTTTCGGGAAATGGGATTAGACACCCGAACAAACATTCCCAATGATTACACCATCCCTTTTGACGTGGAATTCAAGCACTTCTCCGCAATTATAGTGGAGTCGGAGAGGCACCGCTTCTATTTTCCAGCCCTTTTCTGGCGACTGCGATCAGAATATCTCCTCCACTGCCGCCGCCAACAGAATCCAATGGTTGTTTATCCTCAGTACCTTGGTGACACCCTCTCTATCGCGTACTCATTGCTGTTTTCACCGTACCCAGATGTCCGAAAACATTGCTCTTGCATTCTAAGAACATATCTGCCATACCTCGGTTTCGATGGTTGTCGCCAGTTTCTCCTGCGCCATTTCGATGTTTTGGAGGGTATAATCGATTTCGTCAGACAGGAAGGCGATGTTTGTAGTGGAGAGAAGAACAGCATATGTGATAAGGAAGGACACACTGGACCAGGGGAGGAAATTTTACAAATTGAGAATTGTAGCAGTGAGGGCAATGATTCCTGCGTGGAGGGTGACCGTGGCAGTGATGCAGCAAAAATATGTGACGTTTTTTTTGTTGAGGGGTGTACTGGTGCCGAAACAAGTCAGAGTAAGAGTGATGACCACGGTAAAGGCTCCGCGCTTGCCAACGCATCTGACGATATCGCAACGAGCGGTGTAGGCGAGAAAGGTTCTCTTGTGCAGTTGCGAAAGGCGCTGAGTGGTGCAATTATGCAAACAGTAATAGGTTTTTCCTTGGACGTATATCAGCGTGACGCATCTTTTATTCGGCGTATGTTTGAAGTGGGATTAAAAATACCAGACCAGCTTCGCCGAACAGGCAGCGCATGCTCCTTATATGGGGACCGTGCTGCGGAGGTGTGCACTCCATTCCTTATTGAACCCATGGCGATAGCGTGTCTTACAGATGAGCTGTTGCCGCTTGCAATGAAGTGCTCACATACGGCACCGACGTTTGCTGTTCAGATGCTGCGTACCCTCTCTTGTAACCACATCCAACTACATTACGAGCTTCTTTCACCAGCTTCCATTGCAGCGCTGTTCAAACTTACAGTGGACATCTGTGCCGAGACGCGTCGCTCGGCGTTCTCTGTACTGCGGGTGGTGCTATATTCGTTAAAAGAGAAGACACCCAAAGTGAACATTTTGATGCGGAAGGGAAGCATGGAAGGTGAAGATACCACCTCTTTTTTTAGCAACAGGTACAGATTTTTACAGGAAAACCACACTTCCTTTAGCCTCCATGGAAAAATGGGGTTGGTATTCCCCCCTAAGTCCATTCGGGTGGACAGGACGTGCGCTCCCCCAGATATATCTGGCGATGGCGAAGTATTTACTGTACCTGACAATGAGGTGCCTGGGTTAAGGTTGCGCATGCAATCTTTTACCACCTGTCATGAAGAGAAGGATTTGGCGGAGAGAAGGATGGTGCGGCAGGGGCTGAAAAATTTGATTTCTAAGTTGGCGGGAATTTTGGACGATAACGAAAACACGTCGAAAGGTGCTCAGGAACAGGCATCAGACACCGACGATTCGGTGGGAAAAGTCTTAGTCAACGAGGCTGCCATCGAGAAGAGAATCCGAGGGACTTGGGTGTGGAACGTGCTGCTAGCAAATCGTGATCAAACCTCGTTTTCAGTGGGACTGGCGTCTATGTGGAGGTCTTTAGGTGAAGCCGCAGGAGTTGAAGAGACTGTGAAAAGGTACATACAGGTTGCGTACCTTTGGTTTAGTGACTACATGAAGCTTGTGCAAAGCGAGAGTAACAGAAGCAAAGAATACCCTCAGGAGCTTCCGTGCCTTGTTGACGTAATCGTTGCTGCAATTTGTCTCTCCAAAAGAAACCCTAAACTTCGTCGGGAGGCGCTCGATTGCTATGTCAGTATGCTGCTACAAGCATGCAGTAACATCCTCTTGTCACATACGGTGCTCATGAGTTTCATTTCAGGTCTTGGTGCACTGTACGGTAAGGTGAAAACCCATGATGTTTGGTCAATGTACGAACCCTTCTTTGACATGCTGACACCACTGGATGATGGTTCCGGCTCCCCCGTGAATGTGACCTCGGGGGTACGTGATTCAGATAGCGTAGAGGCAAACATCAAAGTGGCATTTACTGGCGTGAAAAGAGGCATATTACGGGCGCTTCACGTCATCACGAAGCTGCTGGACGTGTTTGCCGCTGATGTTAACATCGTGCTGCTGCCTAAGTTGTGTCGGTGCATTTTGGACCGGAAAAAAATATTTCTGTTTAGTGATTCAAACGAGATTCGTCACTACGCTGCGACTTCACTAAGGTATCTTTTGCGTCTCTCTCTGTATCAAAGTAAATACATTCCTTCTAACAATTCGGCG
Source organism: Trypanosoma brucei brucei TREU927 (assembly GCF_000002445.2). Taxonomy (NCBI): domain Eukaryota; phylum Euglenozoa; class Kinetoplastea; order Trypanosomatida; family Trypanosomatidae; genus Trypanosoma; species Trypanosoma brucei. The sequence continues at coordinate 224,111 of NC_007281.1, read as the reverse complement.
CAGAGTGTTGTTTTGGACTTTCTTCGTCAGCTCAATTGTATCGTCAGGTTGCAGGTATGCTACCCCCCGACGGTATTAAACTCTGGTTTCCCTTTTCAGGTGGCAACAACATGTATTACCGCTGTCAATGCGAATGAAGATATGTTGGTGGTAAACAAGCACCCAGTGGCATCTGACAACAAAAACCACGGCAACACCAGTGATGTTTCAACAACCGCTGAACAGGCTGGGTTAAAGACATTAACCTCCATGTGGCACAGTCCACCGCCTGAGTTATTTAGTGTGATGTGGATGGAGGCAATAACAACTGCAACTACAGCTCTGGACGGCGCTTCACTCGATAATGACGATTTTGAAACAGTAGCACTGTCAACTCTAAGTTCTTTCGCTTTGTCACGGCAGCGGAAGGATGTGATCCAGTCAGTAGTCAAGTTTTTATGCGATGTCCTGGAGGGAAATTACCCTTTTGGGAAGACGCGGAGAGCGAAGGTTGTTCTTACTCGCGCATTTTATCAGATGTTGCTTATGAACCTTCATCGAATTGGAAAGTATGAGACCATGCGTAGTGTGTTCAGTGCCTGCGTGGGGTGCATGTCACACGGTGATGGGGATCTTCGTGCCAACACCCGTTCTCTTTTGGCAGTTCTTTCCAGGGTGGCATCTATAGAGCAAATTAATTCGCTCGTACAGCAGTGTGCCAAAGAATTGCAGGAATATTCGATTTCTTCAGATCGAGACACCGGTGGTGTCGCAGAAGAACCACTCCCAGCTGTAATAGAAAGGGAAAATAATCGGAAGCGACGCCGTGCAGCGCTTGTACGCTGTCTGTGTGCATTCCTTTCTTCAGATGTTGGCCCCATTACACCACATGTAAAGTTTCTCATGCGCAAGTTAGCTCCTTTAGAGCACGACGCCATGGCTGAGGTGCAGCGGGAGGTGAAAGTAGCATTTGAGCAGTGGTGGAAGGCTCATGCTAATGGATGGGAGTTGTACCACCGTGAATCCTTTACACCAAAGGAGATTGAATTGATTATGCCCCTCATGAAGATGCCAAAGTACCTTGTCTAGTTCAACGCGATTAGTGTTTTGCTATAGTCAAATTTGGTTTAATAATGTTTTAATTTAATTCATATTGTCTTTTTATCTCTTCAAAGGGGATGTCGACCGGCGGGCGCTGAAAGGGAGCGGGTGATTGTTGTAAAGGCACATCTTTTTTTTCTTTTTTGCCTTCTGGCATCTTCTCTGATGTCTTGTTTGCTTTTAATGTTTAATTTTTTTTTTGCTATTTTATTCTTACTTGCTTCTTCCTCTACTTCGGTTTACTTCTAAACATGTGGACGAACTGTCTCATACAGAAAAAACAACATGCCATGTGTGCGTGTACTTGGAGGCTGCAAGGGGGGAAGTTAACATTTTTAAACAAACAAAAATGATCAGTGCAGTCGCTTTTTTCTGCTTTGTTCGTGGACATTCCGGGTTACGTTGTGCACTTCGCGTTTCTTAACGCGTAGGAGGAACACCATTTTTAAGGTGTGTGCGAGAGGTTTGGAAATTTAGGGAGGTAAATTAAAAATTAAAGGGGAATGGGGGGCGGGGGATCATAACGCGACACGTTTTGTTTGCTGTAGCAAGCAAACCAATTGAGTTTTGATGCAATTCATATACATGGAACATGCATTCCTCTGTGAAGAGTGTGTTCGTGGGAAAGCAATGCCATTAAAAATGCCACACGCTGCTGGTAGTATTTTCTTTTTCTTCCCTTACTTTCCACTATGTATTGCTCTGACTGCAAAAGTGACTAACTAACCCCCGTTTCTCACGAATTTCACAATTTGAGAAATCTTCTGCGTTTTTTTCTCTCCACACCACATCTCTATATCGGAAGTGGAACTGCGTTATTTGGGTTAAAATGTGTGCGTGTATATGTACGTTTTTTTATGTATTTCTAGAGAGGCCTTAAAAATGAAAAAATGAGCATCTCAGCTCCGTATCGCATGAGCGCGTGCGTGCCGTCGCCCCACTGCGTTGAGCTTTCACCCCTCACGTCTTCGCTGGCCTTGGCACAGCACACTTCACCGGTGTGTTTTTTACTTTTTTACGAACCCGATCTTCTTTTATTAATTTAATCACCGATCCCTTTTCCCCCATTTTTTTGTTGTTGTTGCGGTAAAATCAATGTCTACATTCCACTACCCCTTTCATTCTTACCAGCTGCTGTATGACTTGCCGACCTTTCTTTCTTTGGTGCACTTCCGTATTTTTATTCGCTTGCTTTCTTTTTGTTTCGTATCACTTGTGGTGTAATGGTCAGTAGCCTCACGCCATCATCAATAGTGGTGGGAGGGGAGATATTTAAGAAAGAAGTGAAGGCGGAAGAAACGGGACCAATCCACCCCCTAAAAAAAAGAGAAATATTATAGTAAAAGAAATACTTGTGAGGAGAAAGGGAAGGGAAAGGGGAGAAGGGAGGGGAGGCAACCCCACGTTTTACCCCGATTGTTTGAGTGGGCCCGGAAGGGCTTTTAGTTGAGTAACAAACAACTTGGCTGAATAAAAGGAGATAGACGGAGTGTGCGAGTGAGTGGGAGAGTGTGGAGAGTTAATGACAGGCACAACCGAAAACCACGATGAACAACATCCACTAACGTGTTTTGAGACCATTTCGCAGATTCCCACGCAAATGGGAGGATCCACACGGCACACTGCGTCAACTGATAGTGAAGACGGTGGTTCACCTCTCATCTACTTCGCGCAACCCAATGTGAAGGATGGGGTAAAAAGATTGATGGACATTGCTGTCGAGTTCAACGGGCTCCTCACAGACTCATCAGAAAAGTTGCTGCGCTTGCGGCGGTCACTGAACAGTACACTTGAGATCTTAAACACCAGCATGAAGGGGCTGAAGGAGATGAGGCGCCCTTCCGGGTGTCTCCCCAGCATGGTTGTGGCTGGTGCAACGGAAAGTGGAAAAAGTACCGTGGCTGATTTTCTCCTTCGCTGCGCAACATGTTCCTTTTCAGACGATTCTCCCATGACCAAGAATGACGATAGCCCCGCTGTCAATACATGTGGTACAGTTAGTTCTCCATACACATCGATGTCTCTGCAGGAGTGCTCATTCCGCAAGGGCAGCTGCGCCTGTAGTACCACTAACATAAGTGATGCGAACGCGGCACAGAACAGCAGGGCCAGGGCGGCGTCCACTAAACCTTGTCGTGTCTCCATGGATCCCCGAACAGAGAGGAGTTGTATGGCATCACCCCGCATCCTTTACTCGCCTGGCCGCTGCACCATTCCTAGTGCTGCCAGCAGTTTCCGTGTGGTTCCGCGAGATCCTGAAATCGGCGCACCGCAGTGTCAGACACCGAGTGTCCTTCCTTCGCTGTGGACACAGGAACGAGCACTCCGGAGATTTGAGTATCCCGAAGACGATTCTAAAAGCGGAACACTTTCCCGCGTTGTGAACTTTTCGCATTTGTCGTCTTCTAGAGGCCGAAGACAGCGTGAAGGTGATACATTATCCACTTATCAGGCACCCACACCGGTACGAGTCAGCACAATCAGACCTGGTGCATATGACGTGACTATTCAAGAACGCATTTGCGCCTTGCAGAAGAGCCCTAGGAAATCGCTAATTCGAGACAAGCCTAGCCCGCAGCGCCGTTGCACGCTACCCATGTGTCCCAGTAAATCATGGTGCTCGTCCGAAAAGTTATATGCCTCGTCCATCCACTCTTCCCAATCAGGTGTTTCCCGTAGCTCCCCGTGGTTGCTGAAAGAGTTAGCGAGTGAAGTCGTTTGGAGCGAGAGAGGGGCCATGTCATCGTATCAACTCCCCGATTTGTTACTTGGTGACGGTCTTCTGTACACTGTCCCCTGCGAGGTGATCGGCACGCAGCACATGGTGGAGTCTGTTGGCAACTTGTTTTCCCCCTTCACACAACGCATCGATGATGACAATTCCTCTGAGATGTTGAGTAGCAGTTTCAGCAGTAGTCGGGCGGTTAGCAAACACGAGACGCACCCCGCTCGTGAGAACCAATGGCAAAGCATGGAAGGTTCCAGCAAAGAAAGTGAGTCACAAAAGATTCGTCAGCTTATTGCTGATATGACCTTTTTTGTGATTACCTTCACCGATGCAGTGCTCATGCGCGAAGCTGGTGCTTCTATAAACGATGTGCAGCTTATCCAGCGCCCGCCTCCAATGGCCTCTAGCATTCCAGAACTGATTGAACTTTTTCAAGAGAATATGATGAAACTTTTTGGTGTTGCTGTCTCAAGTTGGCAAGTGATACCGTACAGTGGTACCGTGAGTCATGCGACGCATTCTGTGCTTTCCGCCCTATACAACGACAAGCTGCGACGGCTCAGCCTTGCAGCGGCCGAAGAGAAGCAGGAAACACCAGCGAGAAACTCACAGAACAGAGAACGCGTTCCATCCCTTTCCCCGTCGGCACTGACGGAGTCAGACGCGGGCGTCGGTGGTGGTGGTGTTTCGCGCAGCAACGATAGGAGTTGTGAGGAAGAATCGGCAAGGACAGCGGTGGAAGCGTACTGTCGCGTGGTCTTCGGCGCAAATTACGGAAACCGGAAGGAGCAATTACCGCCACAACAACTGGAGCAGTTGGTGCTATATGATGCTGTGAACAGCATGTGGAATAAATCGGGTGCCCAGCAACTGCTGCGCGCTGTGCGGGTTTTCGAAAAGAACACAGAACTTTCCGTTTTCACTCGGGTTGCCGTCTCTCTCGTAATATGGTGTCACCAACTGCGTACTGTGCTTGTGCGGGCACGTAAAAGTGCGACACGACGCTCACGCAGCATCCGCATGAACTTGACAAAGGTACAGAACCTGGACAATGTTGTGAGAGAGGCATTGGGGGGTTTCAAAGAGATCCCAGCACCTCGGGTTGTGGTTAGAGATTTTGAAACAGTGGTGCAACGAAAGTTCAAGTCTGTCACTGTTGCGTTTTGGGGGAAAGTATTAGATTTGTTGGATGAGGCATATGAAGACATGAACGACGACCACTTAACCAAGCGGAGGCCTGTCGTGAGAAGGTGCCCGCTTCCATCAGGTCCTTCAGACGTGTCGCTTGCTGTACGCAAGCGTTTGCTTACAGAGTTTAGGGATCTTCATCGCCATTTCATTAGTTTGGATTATCGAAAGCAGATACAGCAACTGAGGGCGATCATTGCGGAGCAGGCGATGCGTATTCGCAACGTTGCCGCTGCGAAAACGAAGGAAACAGTTGGCGCGAGGCTGGAGGGTGCCGATGCGGTAGTTTTGGAGTTGGTGGCGGAAACAAGAAGGGAAACAATAGGGGGGTTTGCTGCCACCAAAGTGTCTGCCACCGCAGAAGATATGAGGCATCATATACCCTACGTCGAGGATAATGCAAGGGAGCTCAAGGTGATAATGGAGCGGGAGTTGACGTTGCGTTTGTCGCGTTTTAACACTGAGATAATTAACTATTTGATGCAAGAACTATCTGAAGCAATACCTGATATTGCCCAGGTCTGTGGAGCGCAACGGGATGTGATGGATTTGAAGTTGGTACAGTTGTTTGCGCTACTAAAGATGCATGAATGTTCTGATCGAATAAACTGGAATGCACTTGACTCGAAGCGGGAACAGCTAGCCAACTGCAGTCTTTTGAACATGCAACCGCTTGGAAGTTTGGAACCGTTTGTTACTGGATTACGCACGTCGGTTGTTGAGGATCAGATTATGCTGATGTTGGTGGGTGAGGGGTTCTTTGGCACAGATGAGGTAAAGTGTGGTGGGCGGACGTTATCGTACCTTGGCAAGTGCGAGAATAGGATATGTGCTCTTCAGAGAAGGGACTTAAGGCTAGCTATGAATCTGTCTTGTGGACGACCGCTGCAGTCCCACTTCCAAAATGATGACCTGCTATATACACCTGCGAAACCTGAGGACCTAATCTCCTCGCTGGGTTGCTGGACGGATAATATCACGAACGTACCACATGACGAAGCAACTTCCGTTTCCACGGCAATTAGTGAAGTAACTTCGTTCTCCGATGGTAGTTGTGATGCCCCTGGCAATGAATCAGCTAAACAAAATCGACTTGAATCTGACTGTCGGTGGAGTAGCACACACCCTTCGCTGAATCCGTTGTGGTTCATTCTCGCGGTCTGGCAGCAAACGCTCTCATCCATGACTTTTCGTCCATGGTTTCAGCTGGACGGCGTGAATCATGCCACGCTGTTAAGTAGTGTAGGCACCCTCTTTACCTCAAGTTGTGAGGGCCTTAGGGCACAATTAAGGGGAGAAGTCCGTCACCTGGAAGATGCACTGCGTGTTGAACACCGAGAGAAAAGCCGCGTGGAATCACGGATCCTTAAAGCCTTGCGGCGCTTGAGTACCAACGCAGTCACCGTAGCGAATGATTTTACGCGGCTGCGGAAGGGTGTCTTTGTGTCTGATGAGGCGTGCAAGGTGAGGGAATCCAGCTTTTCTGATCCCGCAAAATACGTTTAGTCCACCTTTACCTGAGGGATCTCAATGAAGGGAGTGGGAGTTTGAGAACATCTGCTAACTATTGCACCAGGTACCGCATGGCATGGCGGGGGAAAGGAGGAGGGCAGCGTGACCGCATTATTAGTTCGTGCAAATATGTTTTATTTATGCCACAATCTATTTATCTTTGTCGCTTTGTTTATTTGTCCGTTTATGCAGGCACACATGTATATATAAATATTTGAATGGGTGCCCCCTGAAAAACCCATCAATTCCACCCCCATCCTCACTTTTTGACAGCTCCCTTTCTACGCGGATGTTCGATTCCTCGTTGTACTTTTTTTTTCTTGCACGCGCCGACCCGTTTCATAATTTCCTTCCCATTAATGATGTTTCTGTTTACTCTATGTAAGAATAAACCATACAAAAGCTGAAGTTATATCCTTTCTCAGTGGCTCTTGTGGTGCATATGACGCCCCCTTACCACCATTCACTATGAAATGTGAAACCCTCCCATTTTCTTATTTGTGCTCACATGTATTGTGGTGGGGATTTTGCCCGTGACCCCTTGCGGACGATGATATTCTATCCTTTTCCCCACGTCGCTTCCTCACTATCCGCTCCGACAAATTCATTCGACTGTTTTTTTTTTTTTCAAAAAAACCCAATGCGGATTTACCGTTAATCTAAGGATTCTCTGTCAAAGGGTAGCGGCGTACAAAGACGTTCTGAAGGCGAAAATTCTGCAGGGTGGCCTAGCCGGCGGGGAACAGCCGAAAGGAGAAGGTGTGCTGAAGGTGGACGAGGAGGAAACAAGATGGGAGACTGCGTTGCTTCACATCCTTCCGGCAGGTTTTTGCAGACGTATACTTCAGTTATGCCACCTATGCTTCAAAGTGATGTTACTGCTTCGTCCATTTTATCTTCCATTTTGAATAAGCCTATGCCACCCATTGGAATGCAGGGCGAAAACCTACCGTACCGTATGGCGTCCGGTAGCCGGCTGGGGTTCAGCAAATGCGTTCTCTTTACCCTCGGCACGGGAACTTGTGCCGGTTACTCGAACGTAGGGACCCCTGAGGCCTTACTGCTTCAACGTGAGTTTCAGATACGAGATGAGTATAACCAACTCTGTCGTGCAGAGGAGGCTCGTCGACGTATGGAAGAAGAGCGCACTCGGCGATATGAGCGGGAAGAGGAGCAGCAATCGCTAATCGAAACCGCCAGACAACTGGAGGAGTCGCGTGCGAAACGGGAAGAGGAACAACGACAGCGTCTCCTTGCACAGGAAAGGGAACTGGAAGAATGGAAGCACGAGCGGGCGAGGGAGTTAGAGCGTGAACGACGCCGGCATATTGAAGAGGAAGAGCGAATGCGTGAGCGACAACATGAAAGGGCAATGCAACGGTTGCGTGAGGAGTCAGAGGTACGAATACAAAGCCAAAAGGAGATATCGGAGTGCCACAACGTTGTGGAGCAAACCGTGAAGAGCGCGACCAATGTGATGGTGGAGCGAATATGTAATGAGATGCGTGAGCGCGAACGCGAATACCGAGCGGAGGCAAACCAGCTACACCAGTCCTACAAGAGCGAAATAGCCGCACTGCGTCACGACATAGAATCCAAACGGCAAATGATAGCTAGGAGTGAACAGCAAGCTGCAGAAGCACGGGAAATATTTTCCCAGGTAGTGAATCAACTAAACGAAGTGCGACAAAAACAGGAATCTTGTTCAAAATCACGGTCGTCAGAGGAGGCCCTTGCAGACGTGCATCGGAAGACTGTGGAAGTACTACAACGTACATTTGAGGATGACAAGCTGAGCATGAAACGGTGGTTTGAAGAGGAACTGCGGCGCATCAACAATACGCACGAGAGGATGCGAACTGAGGACGAAGAGAGGTGCAATTCACAGCTGAGGATGCTCGAAAGGACATTGGAAGAACAACAGCAACGGCAGCGAGAGGCTGAAGCGGATATTCAGCAATGGAGGACGAAGGCAGCGGCAGCAACAGCGGCTGCTTCAGAGGAGGCTCGGCTGCGAGAGGAGTTGCGTACTGTTAGGAAGCAGCTACAAGACGCATTGGCGTCCCAGCAACGTTTGGAACGACGTGCTACGGATTCCGAACGGACAGCTGGTGAAGCACGGAATGCACTTCACACTTTGCAGGGTGAGCTCGAGTCATTATCGGCTAAGCAGAGTGCGGAATTACGTGTGTTACGTGAGGAGAAGCAAGAGTTAGTTGATGAAATTGCACGTGCCAAAGCGGCCCATGAAGGTGAGATTCAGCGTATGCGTGGGGACATGCACAACGCTGACAGCACTGCAGCACACGAACTGTCCAGAGACTTTGAATCGGTTTACAAACGAATGAATGAACACCACGAAGAGGCTCGCCGGATTTTAGAGGGGGAAAAGGGACAAGTGGTGAAACAACTTCGTGAGTCTGAGAGACAACTGGAGATGACAAAGCGGGAGTTAGCACAACAACGAGAGAAAATTGAGGAAGTGAGACGTGAAAGCGAGCGGATGTGGAGTCAGCGCCTTTCGGAGAAGGACCGTACCGCAAAAGAACTTCAAGGTGTTGTTGAAGAGTTACGGCGGGAGCAATGTGGTGCTGCACAAATTACGGCGGAAAACCTAGGACTCAGGCAACAACTGGAGAAGCAGCGACAGGACTTTGAGGCATCCTTACAGTCCAGGGATCGCGATATCCAAAGACTTCGTCACGAACAGGAGGAAGCACTGCAACGTGCTGCAGGAATAAACGAGGGGTTAAGTAACTCGCAGCGAATGCGTGATGAAGAGGAACGACGGCTGAAACGTCTTCTTGAGGAAGCAGCGATCAGAGAGAAGGAGTTGCAAGGTGAGGTTGACGATGCAAAGAAAAATTCCCGGTCCTGGAAGGAACACTGTGAGCAGCTTCAGGCTCAAGCAGCTGCTGCCCTGTCCGTTGGTAATAGTAGCATGGAGGCATTGCTTCGCGAAAAAGATTGCGAAGTTGACCGGATGAAAACTGAACTAGCGCGCCAAACTAAAGAGAGAGAGTCACTGACCCACCAGTTACTGGAAGCTTGCGCAACTACTAAATCATTGGAAAAAGAGCTCATGGAGAAGCAAACATTAATTATGAGCTTAAATTCAGATATTTCAACTCTGAGACAAGCGGTGCAGATGAAGAGTACGCAGGTAGAAGGGAACATCGTTCATCTATCATCAGCCCCGTCGATTTCTGGAGTGGCGCCGCAAACAAGCCCGATGTCCGTTAGAAGCCGCATTCTTGCTTCTTTGTCCCCACCGCGAGCGCAAGAAATTACCGTCTCGAAAAATACGTTAGATGTTGTGAAACCCGCAGCGGGTGTGTCACTTGCAACTCCTCTCTCAATTCAACCAGTTGCAGTCAACCCACCCCCTAACAAGCAAACACCACTGCTGACGCCGCTGGCTCCCACGCTCTTGACAAGGGAACTCGAGAACTCCTCAGCTCCGTCTATTCTGCCCTTGCAGTCACCTGTGCCAGTGGCACCGCAGCTTAATCCGGAATCTGTTGGAGGCTTGCCGACTCATTCGACAACTTCTCCCCCACAGGTTCAAGTGGTGCCGGCTACACCGAGTCGTTTGCCGCTCCCTCCACAGGTGTCACCGCAGCTATCGACAGGTAACAACATCGTAGTTGCTTCTAATCCCGTAAATTTGCGACTGGAGCAACTGCCCACACCTGTTCCTTTGCCGCCTGAAATTGCAACGGCCCCCCTGCTCGTTTCTGCCGTTGGTGGCGCGGTTGCTGCGGTTCCTGCCCCGGTGCCATTGCCTGTACCGCCGTTGCTCAACAGCAATGTAGCACCACCAGTAAACACAGATTTCGCTGGGGTTGCGGTTGCGCCAGTTGTGTAGGTTGCAGCCGATGTTTTATCAGTGAAACCGCAGAAGCGCACTGTGGTTGCACTCGTCGCCAGGGAAATGGGAAATGGAGGAGTAACATGATGCACAACCCAGTGGCGAGACGGTGAACCAACACTGAACGTCTTTTGCTGCTGATCCTCCGTTGTACCTTGTACTTTTACTGTATTTTCAATAAATTTTGCTTACTGCTGCGGTTCAAGGCGCCTTGACGCGTGAGGTTTAATGTGTACCTTACGCCTACGAACATATCTACCTACCTATATATATATATTTGTATCTTCACTAAAATGTGTCAATGTCTCAACTACACAATACCACTTCGAGCGAACAAACCATTTTCTTTTTCTGTGAAGGCGACAGTAAGTTACCTTCACGCGTGTATACTTTAAATTTTCTGCACGTGAGGCGTAGCATGAAAATAGAGTAGTAATATAAAATATCTGTATCGTGCTGAAACTGAACGAGCACGAGTAGTTGTCCCTACACGATATGAATGAGGGGAAGGGTACGTCACATGCCACTTCTGAAATGACTAAGGATACCGGTGGCGAGAGTGTTGTAGAGTTAGCACGGGGGAATAGTAGACGTAAACTTTCCCCACGTCCTCGCCAAGAAGTTGCCGATGCACTCCGAGAAGGTGTCGGCGGCACCGTGGAAACGCCAGATGAGGAGGAGGAGGTTTTCCTCTTTGACAAAATGGTACGTCAAACCATGAAGCCAACCCTCACCCCGTTATTTGCCGTTAGTTGGTGCTGGCCCAAAGTTTCCGAGGAGAGCGTTCCACAAAGGGATGCTGAGACTGACCACTGCCAGTGGGACATAGGTCCTACAACAATAACTGAGCTTCGGGGGGATCCCCGTCTTCGCAGAGGGAATCGTTTAATAGCGTTGATTATAACCGAGGGACGACGGTTTCTACTACCGTTGATACCAGAGAGGCGTGAGGACGATGATTCGCCTGAATCAGGTGTGTACTGGCAAGTACCTACGAGGCCGTACGAGGTGCAGCTATCGCAATCGCCGCGTGCCCAATTAGTTATCGGCACGCTGCAACACGTAGAGGAGGTAAATGATATGGTACGCCGTTTTGCAGAATCGGGCAGCCAACACGACGATAACGTGTCGCTGACCACCGGTGAACCGATAGCGGAATCGGAGGGGACGTTGCATTCCCCCCTAGGAACTTTCTCCTTCAGTTCTATCCCCTGCCGTTGTCTGTGGTTGTACCGGATTCCTAACTGTGTTGTGGTGTCCCTCCCCTGTGAAGAGAGGTTGGTATTCATAAATACGGGGCCTGGTGTTGAGTGTAAAAGTATTGCTCCGCGAGTGCTGGCAAATGTACTATCGTGCGTTTCCTCATTCTCCTTTCCACGTCATGTTGTACCACTGGATGTTAACGAGATCTTTGACCGGCCTTTTGTGGTTGTTGGAACACTTCTACACGGCGTGCTTGTCGTTCATGTGGAAGATTGCGGAATATGTACGGGTATAGTTCACCATATTCCACTAACGGGTCTTGTATCATCTATCTTTCCGGTGACTCGTCTTGCTTCGGTGTTCCCTGCACGACGTAACAGAGGTGAGGAAATTAGTGAAACTTCTGGTGCTTATTGGCTAAAGTCAGGTCTCTTTTCGCAGTGCCTTGACGGGGTTATCATTTGCTCTTCCCCGTACGAAGATCGCGCAGTCGTAGTGAAGTGTGCGTCCGCTACAAACGGTGGTTGTGGGTATGAGTTGGCACCACCCAAGCGATTTTTCTGCGGCATTTCCTCCGCCACCTACACTTATTCGAGTGTAGGTACGGTCGTTGGCACATTAGATGGAAAAGTCATGAGCGTTTTGGCGAGCACAGAGCTAACAGAGGATGGCAGTGGTTCGAAAAGCTACAAAGAGTTTAGGAGGTGCAGGCACTCGGCGGCCTACGATGCCACATGTCCCGCCTTTGTGTGCACCGTTCTAGCACGGAACATGACGAGTGGGGCGCTAACATTCATTTGTGAGGGAGGACCGGTTCTACAGAAGACTTCGCACACGAAATACCAGCGAAGTTTTGTGCGTCACTGGCTATGCCACAGCACAACTCTTAATGAGGTTGTTCTCCTTGACCGTAACCTACAATCATATGCCGTACACAGTACCGTGCCATTGGGGCCCCCCGAATCAGATCACTTTGACGAGGAGGCACCCGACGATTTAAGAAGAGAGACGGACCAAAACACAGATAACAACCGGGAGCGAGAGGAGGGGAGCGACACCGCTAATGTTCACTTGGAGAACGGCAACCGACCCCACCAGCCATTAGAGAATATCATCTCTGGTCTCTCTTGGTTGTTGGTCGAGGATGGTTTCCTTCAGGTAATAGTTGCCCACCACAAAAATTGGCTTTCCACAATAACGTGGAAAACCTGAGGGAGCATAGATCAAACGCGAAAATAAGTGAAGGTTCGTCATTGCTCCGCGAAAACACCAACAAAACAATAGAAAACTTGTATTATGGTGGGACCATCCCACATTGCAAGATAATGTAGTGTATAAATTGAAAAGGTACGTACTTTGGCCCTCCACCTCTTGTCCCGCTGAAAGCACAGCATAGTACACTGCTGTTTCTAGAAAAACGAGACGGAGAAGGTTTCCACAGTAATGATAAGCTAAACCATAGTTTGAATAGGTGGGGACGAAAATACCGATGAAAGGCGTTCTCTGAATCATGCGGATCTCCGCCACCAAAGATGCAAAGTGGTTCGGTTACATCTGGTGATTTCCCTCAAAAGTAGACAAATTACTGTCACCGGACCTTCCCGTTTCTTCACCACCCACCTTAGCGTGCCGTATTTGTAGGTGAATGTTAACTTTATGAGGAACCTCCTTCTGGGATGCTTCGCCGACAACAATAGTCACAGAGTTGGTGTATATAATCGCAGGCGCTTAGTTTCCCAACAGTACGGATGAAGAGAAAGGCAATATTCACTGTACGTCGTGGGACGATGTGCGTGGCGCAAGAGATCTTATCCACTCCCTTCTGCCAGAGGTTTGCCCACCCAACAGAGGCTGTGCGAAGGT
>NC_007281.1:206199-210606 GCF_000002445.2 Trypanosoma brucei brucei TREU927 | reverse complement strand
AACTCTGGGAGGTGTCGTTACTAAAAATGATATATGTGCCATGTGATGTGCCGCATTGTTGTAACTGAGAGGGTAATCTTATGGAATACGTGATATATGCCTCATTATTATTCCCGTTTATGCATTTGACTACGAGGCTAACCTCTTATTACACTCGTGTTCTATGATTGATACGTGTGATGACGATATATCCCCTCATGTTCGGATGTTGTGTTGCACGTGGAGGCATGGAGAAATTGTGATATTGTTATTAATGTTTGTGCTTGTACTGACATGCACCGCTTGAGCGACCACATTTCTCTACCTTCAGTTGTAGTGCAACGTTTTTCTTGCGCTTGAAATTATGGACAGCGTTAGAGGACACTAAAGAAATGGTTGAGTAATATAAGGAGAGAAAATATAAACGATGAATCAGCGTGAATAAGAATAATAATGATAACAAAGGATAATGATGAGAGTGGGAGGGACAGAGGATGTGGAAGAAGGTGATAGGTCGCTTTGCATATAATGGAATCTGTTTCCTGGTACTTACTTTTGGGTAATAACACTTTCATTTTGTGTGTTTTGTCCGATGGCGGTGTTTTTTTTTGTATTTTTTACTCTTTGCCCCTTGGAGTTTGTAACCTTTTCTCTCTTTCCTCGCAATACCTGACTTTGTCTTGCAATGGTGGTAGATAAATTACATTCCAATCGGCAGCAATGGAGGGTTTCTACGGTGTTGAAGTGAGTGCCGGGCAGAAGGTCAAACCGAAGATACCCGAAGACCACGTACTTCGTCTCACACAAATTGCTGTGCCTGCGAATGCAAGTGGTGCTATTACTCTTGTGATATCCTTTCAGGGGAAGGAATTTACCATTGCCACGCTTGACCCCAAGCGGAGCCTATTTCAAATGGGCATCGACCTCGTGTTAACCGCAGAGCAGGGAACCACTCTTTCCGCCACGGGTTCTGGCTCAGTGCATTTGACTGGATACGTTCAACCTGTTGATGATGGAAGTGATTTTGATGAGGAAGATGATCTCGATGAGGTGGATGCTGAAGATATGGAATCCTACGGAGTTCCCCCGAAAAGAGGAGGGAAATCTGCCAAGTTTCCTGTAAGCGAAGAGAATTCCGATGAAGCAAATGGTGACGGCGTCGATGGAGACGACGAATCCGATGACGAGGAAGGTATTGAAAAGGACAATGAAGGAATTGACGCGGGTGACGAAGACGACAATGATGATGATGATGAAGCCTACGATGAAGACGACAGTGACGATGACGATGACGATGACGATGATGAAGAAGATGATAATGATAATGATAATGACGATGACGATGACGATGATGATGATGATGATGATGATGACGATGATGATGATGAGCCAGCCAGTAAAGTGCAACGCACTGAGCAACAAGGGTTCCGTGGTGGTAATCGCGGGGGGTTCCGTGGTGGGGACCGAAACGGTAACGGTGGTAATCGCGGAGGGTTCCGTGGCGGAGACCGTGGAGGAAACCGTGGAAACTTCCGCGGCGGAGACCGAAGTGGTAACGGAGGAAACCGTGGAAACTTCCGTGGCGGAGATCGTGGAGGAAACCGTGGCAACTTCCGTGGCGGGGATCGTGGAGGAAACCGTGGTAACTTCCGTGGCGGGAATCGCGGCAACTTCCGTGGCGGGAACTCTGGGAGGGGTCGTTACTAAAAATGATATATGTGCCATGTGATGTGCCGCATTGTTGTAACTGAGAGGGTAATCTTATGGAATACGTGATATATGCCTCATTATTATTCCCGTTTATGCATTTGACTACGAGGCTAACCTCTTATTACACTCGTGTTCTATGATTGATACGTGTGATGACGATATATCCCCTCATGTTCGGATGTTGTGTTGCACGTGGAGGCATGGAGAAATTGTGATATTGTTATTAATGTTTGTGCTTGTACTGACATGCACCGCTTGAGCGACCACATTTCTCTACCTTCAGTTGTAGTGCAACGTTTTTCTTGCGCTTGAAATTATGGACAGCGTTAGAGGACACTAAAGAAATGGTTGAGTAATATAAGGAGAGAAAATATAAACGATGAATCAGCGTGAATAAGAATAATAATGATAACAAAGGATAATGATGAGAGTGAATTCTTCCTAGCGTTACTATCGTAAGAATGATCGTTCGGAGTTTCTGAAGTTGCGGCTTCTGGTTGTCCAGATGGCGCTACGTTGCCCTAACATCTTTTTTTTTGAATTTTTTTGACTATTCTCCTTCTGCTTCGTGAAACATGTGCCGTTTTGTTTTCTTTTTTCGTTTATATTATTTTTTACTTGCAATGGTGATAGATAAATTACATTCCAATCGGCAGCAATGGAGGGTTTCTACGGTGTTGAAGTGAGCGTCGGGGAGAAAGTTATTCCAGAGATACCGGAGGGTAACGTACTTCGTCTCACACAAATTGCTGTGCCTGCGAATACAAGTGATGCCGTCTCTCTTGTCGTTTCCCTTCAGGGTAAAGAATTTACTATCGCTTCTCTTGATCCTGTGAGGAATGTATCGCAAATGGGGATTGACCTTGTGATTAAAGCAGAGCAGAATATTATTCTTTCCGCCACTGGCAACGGCTCAGTGCATGTGACTGGATATATACAACCTATTGAGAATGTTACGGATGGTGAGTCAAGTTGCGGTGGTGAGATTTGCAGTGGTGTCCCATTCGAGAAAATGGCGCCGCCGCCTTTTCGTGGCGTAGCGCCCGCTTGTAAAACATCAGTGCAAAGTTCAAACAATACCAGCGAAAGTGACTATGATGTTGAAGGTATTGTGAGCGTTGATGATGGTGTGGAAAAAATTGGGAAGAGAGGCGATAAGGGCGAAGAGCGACCTTCAAAAATTAGGCATGAGGGAGGAGTCGAGTTTCACAACGAACAACACGTGGATGAGCATAGATATCGTCGGGGAGGTTACTTTCGTTACAACGGTGAAGGAGGGTACGGCGGTGTTCATCAGGGTTTTTTCAGGCAACGTGGACGTCAGAGAATAAATAGCACTTCTTCCCAAGGTGGTTTCGGTGCCATTTATAATGAACCAATCCATGAAGCGGATCAGTTGGGAATGAACAGAGGGTACGGGAGAGGTGGGTATTCAAGTAGGGGAAGAGGTTACATGGGTGGCGGGTATAGAGGGCAAGCAAATGGTGAAATGAGAAGGGGATATACCAATGAAGAAAGGTACTTGTATAGCGGGGGTGAGTGGCAAGGAATGTCAAGCAATTTGTTAGGAAGGGGGTTTGCTGCAATAAATAGGGGTTTTCATCCCTATTCCAGCCGAAACAACTATCCTTTCCCACCAAATCACCACCTAAACGATGCATCTCGCACTCTGCCCCCTTACAGCGGAAGAGGCGGAACAAATGCGGTCTGGAATAGAGGTGGATTCCGCGGCGGGAACTCTGGGAGGGGTCGTTACTAAAAATGATATATGTGCCATGTGATGTGCCGCATTGTTGTAACTGAGAGAGTAATCTTATGGAATACGTGATATATGCCTCATTATTATTCCCGTTTATGCATTTGACTACGAGGCTAACCTCTTATTACACTCGTGTTCTATGATTGATACGTGTGATGACGATATATCCCCTCATGTTCGGATGTTGTGTTGCACGTGGAGGCATGGAGAAATTGTGATATTGTTATTAATGTTTGTGCTTGTACTGACATGCACCGCTTGAGCGACCACATTTCTCTACCTTCAGTTGTGGTAAATATTTGTTGTTATTTGTTAGTATGTGTTTTAGCAACGAAAACATCGGTAACGCATCTAAATGCAGAGATATTTTACGAGCGAAGAAGAAACTGAGACATAAATGGGATTGGGTGGGGTAGAAATAATGATTATTTGGGCTTCTATAATGGTAATTAAGCGTTCGAAAATGAAAGCGTTCGTGATGTGACATGATTTGCCTGTCATGGAGGTGGCTTGGTAACAGAAAAACACAGAGGTTTCGACACATTGAATGTGACTGTGTTTTTTCCCTGTGTTTGCCTATTGTTTGGTAGCGTACGTCAGTGTTACGCTTTCCCTTATCTATGCTTTCACCGTTGTCTCCGATTCATTTTGTATTTTCCATTAGTAAAGGCGTATTGCATTTAACATTTGTGAAGGGTTTCTACGGTGTTGAAGTGAGTGCCGGGCAGAAGGTCAAACCGAAGATACCCGAAGACCACGTACTTCGTCTCACACAAATTGCTGTGCCTGCGAATGCAAGTGGTGCTATTACTCTTGTGATATCCTTTCAGGGGAAGGAATTTACCATTGCCACGCTTGACCCCAAGCGGAGCCTATTTCAAATGGGCATCGACCTCGTGTTAACCGCAGAGCAGGGAACCACTCTTTCCGCCACGGGTTCTGGCTCAGTGCATTTGACT